>NW_006399782.1:13466408-13480812 GCF_000299155.1 Elephantulus edwardii | reverse complement strand
GGGTAGAGTGTTGAATGATCCAGGAAGGATTAAAAGAAGATGGAAGGAGTACACAGTGTCACTGTACCTGAAGGAATTGGCTGACACAGAAGAATTTCATGAAATAACATGAGCAAGAGCCTGTGGTGATGAAGACGGAAGTTCAAGTTGTTCTGAAGTAAATGGCAAAAGCAAGGCTCCGGGAGTTGACAGCATACCAACTGACATATTTCACTAAACATGCTACCCTGGATGTGCTTCCTGAGTTGTGCCAAGAAATCTGGAGGACATTCACCTAGCCAACCTACTGGAAGAGATCGATATTTGTTCCCATTCCAAAAACAGGTGACCCAACAGAGTTCGGAAATTATCGAGCAATATCATTAATATCACATGCAAGTAAGATTCTGCTGAGAATTATCCAAAAATGACTGGAGCAATAAGTCAACAGAGAACTGCCAGATGTGCAGGATGGATTTAGAAGAGGTCGTATTACTAGGGATATTATAGCTAATGTTAGGTGGATCTTGGCAGAAAGCAGAGAGTACCAGAAGAGCGTCTATCTGTGCTTCACTAGGCAAAGGCTTTTGACTGTGTGGATCACAACAAACTATGGCTAACTCTGAGATGAATGGGAATTCCAGAACATTTGATTGTGCTTATGCAAAATCTATACCTGGATAAAGAGGCAGTCGTGAGAACGGAGCAAGTAGACACTGAATGGTTCAAAATTGGGAAAGGGGTCCACCAAGGATGTATTTTGTCTCCATACCGTTTCAATCGGTATTGCTGAACAGATATCCCAGGACACTGGGCTGTAGGAGGAGAAGCGCGGCTTTAGGATTGGTGGAAGATTCATTAACAACCTGTGTTATGCAGATGATACAACCCTGCTTGCTGAAACTGAGAAGGACCTGAAGCGCTTGCTTCAGAAGGTCAAGGACTGCAGCCTTCACTATGGATTAAAGCTCAACAGCAAGAAAACAAAGACTGTCACCACTGGGCTAATTGGCAGCTTCAAGAAGAGATTGAGATAGTTAACAGTTTTAGTTTGCTTGGCTCCACAGCCAACATTCTTAGTACCATCAGCCAGGAAATTAAGAGACGAATTACACTGGGGAAAGTCAGCTGTCAGGGACCTCTCCAGAGTACTAAAGAGCAATGACATCAGGCTGGAGACTAAGGTGTGCCTGATCCAAGCTATAGTCTTTCCAACTGCGTGCTATGCATTGGAGAGCTGGACAGTGACTAGAGATGATAGAAAGAGAATTGATGCCTTTGAGCTGCGGTGCTGGAGAAGAGTGTTGAATATACCATGGACTGCTAGGAGAACAAACAGGTTTGTCCTGGAGAGGGTGAAGCTGGCCTGCTCCTTGGAGTCAAGGATTCTGATGCTTCGTCTGACATAATTTGGGCATGTTGCAAGGAGGGACCAATTCTTGGAGAGAGACAGTATGCTTGGGAAAGTAGAGGGACAGGGCAGGAGAGAAATACCATCAAGGAGATGGATCAGTTCAGTGGTTGGGGTAGTGGGAAGTAGGTGTGTCTGAGACATTAAGGTTGGCACAGGATAGAGCAGGATTTAGAGCTCTTGTACATAGGATCGCTATGAGTCACAAGTGATTCAATGGCACAAAACAACTCTAAACAATAGTGAGTTGGACTTAGAAAATAAATATGCTGTCCTAACCATGATGACCAGCATTAAAAGCACAAACCCTGGCTACAAGTGCAGTCAATGAAAAATGCTCTTTCTTTCCCCTCTCCTCCACAGATCCTTATCATGCCTCTGTATTTCCTTTCCTCAAAGACTTTCAGAGGAGGAAAGCTGAAACTACTGAAGACAAACAGACTTCCTGTCTCCCGTGAAAGCCTATGCTCATGAAGGAAGGCACTCCAGAGGAGGGAAGGCGGGAATCAAAGTCTCTTTGAGCTTGCAAAACAAGGAAAAAAAGGAATAGTGGGAAAAGAATGGAAGTTGGCCAAATTCTTTGAGAAGAGGGGACTAATGCTCTACTTTCCTCAGAGGCCAAGGGAAATGGCAGGCCCTCAAAGGGGCTCCTAGACACTGGGGCTCTGATACTGGGGCTCTGTCACGGCAAAATGCTCCATGCATGCTCTGGCAAGTACACATGTCACAGAGCAACAAGACTTCAAAGAGCCTGCAGGCTCAAACTCAAACAAGAGAACAGTTACTACATAGACAAGAGGCCAGATGTTGTTTCCCAAGTCCTTTGAGTCTGTAAGGAATATGCAGTATAATTGTTATTGAGTGGGCCTCAATAATAAATGATGCTAAATCTCCTCCTCCATTGTTAAGAAGGTCCAGATTTGTAACTGTGTTTGATTTAAATAAAATCAGCAAATAGGTAATCCCTGCAAACCTTTGTGGGGCTTCATTGTCACTGAGTCAGTTCTGACTCATACTAATCCTCCATCAAGCTGTTGAGGCTGTAAATCACAATGAGTAGAAACTGGTCATCCTTCTCCCTCAGAGAATTGGTGGATCTGAACTGGGGCATCTGTGGCCTTTGGGTTAGCAGTGCAACTCACTACGGGCTATGCCACAGAGCTCCTCCGTTGTGTGACTTAGAAATTATAAACAGACTTAGAAAAACAAATCTTAATTTTCTAACCTAGAGAGAGCTACACTGGTCTAGGGGACATAAAGTTATGCAAGCTCAAGGTGGGTGATTTTAATCTGCAGCCCTCAGGTCTAGTTCAAATTGGGGTTTTTGTCCAACATTCTTCTAGGTGGTATAGCACTGGTCTGTGCATTGCTGTACAGAGGTAACCCATGGTTGCTGTGATGCTGAACACTGGGACACTGATGTGTCAAATGCGATAATGGTTACCCATGATAGACAGTGTTTGGTGGAGCTTCCCGATTAATACAAGCTTGGAAGCAGGAATGGCATCCACTTCCAAAATGGCTTGCCTCCAGAAACTCTATGAACAGTGCTCGGGTCTTTCTTTCATAGGGTCGCTATGAGTCATCTATGACTCAATGGCACCTAACAGCAAAAACAACAACAACAATAATGGTATTATGAAAGACTTTAATACGTCTGAATTCTCAAATTTCAGAAAGCTCTCCAAGATGGTACAGGATGACAGCTGAAAACAAATAAATGACCTGTGGCCATTTTTTTTTCAGCATTTCAACATTGTCTTTTATTATGATAGTAATCTAGCCAAAACTGGACTTACAACTAACTAGTTTTATTAGTGGAGGGGGGAAACTGATAAACTCCTTCGTGCTTAGCTTTCTATAAATCTAAGTATTTCACCTAACAAATGTCTGATGAGAGATAAATGTACTTTTCTTTCCAGGTTTAAATTTCACTATGTTTTCCAATTACATTACACAATAATTTATATTTTGATAAGCTTTTCTGACACTGTGGCACTCTAGCTAAATGTCATTGTTAGTCTGATTACCAGATTGAAGATTTATTTTGGGAAATACTATCTAGAGTTTCCATACGGCCAGAAGCCAGATAAAATGGCCTTTGCTGTTAAATGCAACGCTGTGCTCTCCACTTCACCACTTTGGTTGAATGCAGCCCCACTTGGCTGTAATGAGCAAGCTACATTTGTCTAATGAAGCATTCATATGATGAAAGTGGCTAAATCAACAAGTAGAGTTATTTATGAACAAATAAAGCCATCTGAAACCATCAGGAAGTGTGTTATATTCTGAAACCAGTAAGATTCTTTTTAAAATTTTTTTTCAACTGACATGTTTTATTCTTTTTCACTAATAACATTTCCTCTTTCCAAATTAAACACTATTTTTATAAACGGTCTTGCGTTTTTCAGGGGGGGAAAATTGTGTCAGCACCAGCTTAACATTTAACCAGTTCAAATTATTTCTGTGTGTACAACATGACACTAAAAGAGATATAAAAAGTAGAAATGGAGTGTTTGGTTTTCTATCCTCCTAGAAGACTGTAAAAATGTGTTGTTATGTACTGCCGTGTCAGAAGCAAATCATAGCTGACCCTCCAATGGTTTTTCAGAGACAGTAAATCGCATGAGACTGGCCACCTTTCCCTCATGGATTAGTGGCAAGTAACAATGGGCAGCCTTTGGTTTGGCAGCCAAGACCCCTTAAGAACCTAGGGAGAGGTAATATGACATTATAATTATGTACTGACACAATCCACCCAAATATTTTCATGACCTTCAGGGCCCTACTTCATCTGTTCCTGTCTCTTTCCAGTCTGCCTCACAGGAAACTATTTCCAGATCTCTGAATATGTTGGGCTCTTTCAGCTCAGAATCTTTCTGGTCCTTTTCCTAATCTTGAAACAGACCCTCTTACCCTCCACCTTAACTGCACATTCTCATTTTTACTATCATTCAGATTTCAACATTTTCTGACCTCGAGTGATTATACTTCCTCGTTAAATACTGTGATATATATTTTTTTCAAACAGTAACAACACTTTAAATTACAAAATGAAGGTATTTCTCACCATCTTCTAAGTAGAAACTATACGTTCAGGTCCCAGCACAGGGTATTTATAAGTATCCAATATGTATTTAATGCTATTTATGAAGAACAGTATGTCAAACACTCTCAAAGCATTTTATATAGTTTAGTAGAAAGCAAGTCTAAGAAGTGGTGTGATTAATAACTGCATTATACACAAGAATAAATAATCTACAGATACTAAATAACTTTCTCAGATAGAATGATATTCAATATTCACGGCTGTCTAGTCTGATTCCCAGGCCTACATTATACAGTCCCCGTTATGAGGTCAAAAGAGCCCAAGACTTACAATTTCGGCACAGCTGCTTACTAGCTGTGTAATCTTGAGCATGTTATTTAAATAATGTAAGAGCTTAAGTATATTTTAAATCTTTTGAAATGAGGTTAAACATATCTATCTCACAGGAAGAATAAATGAGATCATGTGTATGTGAGTGTACGACATAAAGGAGAGTCTTCATGAATAATAATTGAATCCAATCTTAGGAGAATATCTTCATGGATGTAGTGTGTAATGTGCTGGGCTGGTAATGGCAAGGTTGGCAGTTTTAATCCACTAGATGCTACAAGGGCGGAAAAATATGCAGTCTCCTCTCACAACGAATTTACAAGCCTTAGAAACCTGAGGGAGGTGGCCACCGTGCATCATAAATCAGCACTGTGACAGTGGATCTTGGTGAGTTCACCTCGAGAAAAACAAAAGTATTAAAGAAGCAGTAAGTGGTATAGGAAAAAAGGAAATAATATTTATCCCCCTAGATTCTCACAGGAGATAACACTTCTCAAGAATATGACGGTTGCATATTTATTAGTCACACACATACTTATACTTGGAAATTAATTTTTAATTATTAAAAACTATACAAAGTCACTCGTGGGCATTTGGAAAGTGAAAAGAAAACTCTTAACACTTGTGTTATTATATTTATTCATGCCCTGAGCAAAAAGTCAAAAGACTGGTTATTTTTCGCATGGTAATGGAGGAATGAAACCTGAAAAAGAAATGCAATAGATAAATGCAAAAGAATACATTAGAAAACAAATAGCTGCTAGGAAACAGATAAATCTAAATGAAATCAAGGCTAGTGCAGGAAGAAACAGCTAGAAAAGAATGGGGGACAATAATGAGGATGGACGGCACTGCACTGTGCGCAGCATCTGATCGGCCGATTAATGCACTTCTAAGCCGATTAGCCAAATCCCAACTGTTCTACATCAGGTCCTTGCTCTAAGCTTTTCTCCCTCATACAAGCAAGGGAAGAATAAATACAAAATGTAAGCACCCGAATAAAAATGAAGAAAGGAAATCCACCTACACAAACCAGAGACGCCCCAAGTTGACAAATCTCCCGCCTATTCTTTGACGCCACCCTGGGCCTGTGCGGAAGTGAGGAGAGTGACAGGGCTGAGCAGCAGTGAAGAAGAGAATTAGCTCATCGGTGTAATTCTTTTAAATATAGCAGCAAGCCGCCCTCCCCTCAGCAACAGGCACTGCAGTATTGAAGATCATCACATGTGGGTGGAGGGCGTAAAAAGAAATGGTGTGACAGGGGGACTGTTATTTCTGTCCCAGATGCAGGGAAGAACTTTTAACCTTATTATGCTTTGTCTTTAGCATACGCTTCACCATGGCAACTACAGAAATGAAGTATGAGATCACAGAGGGGGAAATACATGTATACACACACAACACACATGAGATATATGTACAAACGTGTGTGTGTTGCTAGTGTGTATATACCACATACAGATATATATATATTTATTTATTTAAATTCACACCGGATCTTCCCATTTACACACACACTTTTAAATATAAAACCTGCAAAATTGCCAAATTCAGTCACAGATGAAGAAAAACAAAAGAAGAATCTTACATTCTCTTGAAATTTCATATTGCTGTGGAACACTGAGAAAAATAACAAACACATACACATACACACACACACACACACACAAGAAGGCAGCATAATATAATCACTTTTCCAAAGTTTGTATATTTGACCTATCAATACTGGTTCACAACAGATATCTCTAAACTCTAAGATTAGACAAATTTACTAATAAAAATGTCTTTTCAAGAACCAATAGATCCATAAGAAATCTTTTACCAGAATCCATAACTATGCCCAATTAATTCTTTTTTTTAAAAATATTATTTTTTATTATATACTGATTTACATACAAAGTTCATAAAGTCCATACACATTGTTTTTCAGACCAGATCCTTCCCCTTTCGTTTACCCATCCCTCCCTCCATCATCAAATTGTGTGACCCTAGGATTAAGTCCCCCATCCTGATCTTCATACTCATTCTACAATAATAATCTTATACAGTAATACTCTATAAAAGATGGGGTGATATCCATCCTACATTGTACTCCTGGTGAAAATCAATTCTCACTCTAGTCATTTTCCAGAATCCTTGAAAGCCAGAAATACTAGAAATGGCCACATCCATTGGTAAAGATTTAAATGTCAGGTTAAGGTACAGCAACAACTCCTTGGAAGGTATTTGAATAATTACTATTCATCTATTATAACTTAACTTTCATGTTCACTTGCATGATCAACAAATACACAAAAAGTCTCAGCACCATGAAAAGGTCTAGAAACGAAGCAAATATATGAAAGCATGATTTCATCAGAAAATGTACAGCATCCCCACAGCAGTGCTTTACCCAGACCTCAATCTGTTGCTGTTCAATTTCAACTCATAGTAACCCTGTTGTTGTTGTTGTTGTTGTGTACTACTGAGCTGTCCATCCTTCTGCAGAGTACATTTGAGATTGCAGCATAGCTTCTTGTCAATGGGCCACCGGAGCTACCCAAAGGACCCAACAAAAATTGCCACACAGGGGTTCCAAGGCCTTAACCTTTACGAAAGCAGACTTAACTCTTCTATCTTCTAGAGAGCTGATAGTGGATTTGAACTGACAATCTTTTGTTAGTAGCCAAGCCCTTACTAGCTGTGTCACCAGGACTACTCAAGAGTTTGCAAGACTTCATATCTCTACAGAAGCAGATTCCTACATCTTTTTCCTGTGGAGTTGAGTGAGGTCAAACCACCAACCTTTGGTTCACAGCCAAACACTTAAATTGCTAAGCCACCACAGTTCCTTAATCACTTCTTAAAAAGTGGAAAAAACTCAAAGGCTTGAGATGCATTGACAGTAGGTGAAGTTTAAACGTTCCCCACAAGCCTTTTACTTTTGGAGGATTTAACCCATTGGCACTGTATAACTCTAAGTCCAAGCAAACTTGCAATGAGTTGCTGAGGCTATTACAGGAAGAGACCGCCCATCTTTCCAGTCGGACCAATAGGCAGATGTAAACAAAGTAGCTGAGAAGTATGATGTTCCAGTTAGCAGCACAAGGTTATTATATTCTTGGGTATTCATAAGATAGCTATGAAATCCAGACAACAGAGAGGCACCTGACCTAGAGGGTTACAGGTTGCACTGTGAAAAAGGTCAGCACTTTCAATTCATAGTTGCTTTAGGTCTCTTCTCAGAAACATTTACAATGGTATTTTTTTTATAACATACATCAAAGGAATCCTCGTGGCATAAAGTCAGGCGTCTGAATCAGCCATCCCAAGAGAGAAAGATGGGCCTTCACTTCCTGTAAAGATTCACAGCCGCAGAAAGTTTAAGAACGGCTGCCATTGAACTGGCATCCAGTCTATGGAAGTGGGTTTGGGTTCTTGGTTTCAATGGGCAACAAGAATTGATAGAAGGAAAAGTAACTCTGGTGTCATGATGGTTAAAGCACTTAGCTGCTAATCAAAAGGATTGTGACTCAAACTCAGCAGTCACTTTATGGGAGAAAGGTGTGGCAATCTACTTTTGTAAGTATTGCAACATTGGAAACTATGGGACAGTTTTGTTGTGTACAACAGGGTTAGCATGAGTCAGAACTGATTTGAAGGCACTGAGTCTGACCTTTTTTTTGGTTCTATGTGAGTATCTAATATGAGGAACATAATCTGTGCCTTCATGCAATTAAACATCCAATAAAAACATTGTTTTGTGCAGCATATGTCACAAGCACACAGAAACAATGGCTTTGTAAATTACTGCCTAACATGTGGGGGCCTGGAGAGCATTGCTAAGTGAACTAACTCAGTCCCATAAGGACAAAAATTGTACAGGATCATAACCGTAGAATGAGTACGAGTATCCAAAGAGGGGAGAGAAGGTGCTTAATCATAGGGTCACACAATTTGATGAGTGGAGGGTGGGAAAAGGGGAAAGATCTAGTGTGAAAAACAATATATATGAACTTCAAGAATGTACTCACAAGCCACCAACTTGGGCATGTGGAAAATTAATTTTAAAACTACTGGATGGGTGAACTCTTTCCCTTATCTGTGAAATTAAGTATTTCTTTATCTTTTCTTAAGATGAAGTAGTACTTTTCATTGTAAAGTCTGGCTATAATATTTAAGGTAATTCCCTAGTAAGTAGACAATCATTAACATGTCAACAAACTGATGACTTCTCAAGACCTAGGAAAAAATATTACAACAAGGAAAGGTGGTGATCTGTGACTTAAGACACTAGGCACTGAGTGAAGTTTGAGTTGTTTTGGACTCTGTGGGAGTCTCTGTTTCAGGAGGGATTTCAGTTAAACAATCAGTAAACTGGTCTTCAGATGGAGCAGAGAAAGACTGGTAGTGGGATGTTTTCTTTGGCATGAGAAAAAAATGATTACTGAGCTGGAGACACCAACAGGGCAGGGAGACCCTTCAGTGTTACTGCCACTTTTTGTAAAAATTTAGCTTCTCCCTGGGAGGAGGGCTGGTTGCTGGAGAGTGAAATGTATCCTTCACCACTCTAGTGTCACAATGAAAAAAGCTGTGCACAATAAAATAAGTACATTTCTGACTTAAAGGGCTTTGAGAACACAGTTAGACCTAAGGTACTATAATAATATGAATATGTTCCCATCACAAGCTTTTTAAAGGGGGTTGAAGTGTAACTGAACTAATATGAATTAGTCTTGCACTTCTGATGGTATTGATGATTTCCCCAGAGTTAATGGAGTTCAGATACTGCTGCTTATACACTCCCCTCACTGTTTTATACTGCAACAATAAGTGCAGTAAATAATGAGAGAATTCCCTTTGAAAAAGCAGAAAATAGCTGTTCTAGTATTTCAGGACAATGTGCTCTCAAAAAAAACCCCCAACCCACCTCAATTACCTCAATTAGGTAGACAGAGTAATTTGGGGGGGGGGAGGTGCACGCGTGCGCACACACACACTTTTTTTAATGAGAACAAACATGTACAATTAAAGGTTATATACAAAGCTTAGTCAAGCTTCTTGAAGGATCGCTAAAACTAAAACGTCAATAACTAAAACTCTAAAAATGTTTTATCTGGCCCAGGAATTCCATTTCAAGGAATCTCTTGCAAGAAAATAACCAGACTAGTGTATCTGATCCCACATGTAAAACAAAAATCTGTATCATATTCTGCAGTCCATTCACCTGCTCACCAAAATAGTGTTGAACATAATTAATGCCACTCACTTGCAAACTTTAAAAATTAAAAAGGTAAAACTTTTATGTAAACTTTACCGCAATATTTTTTTAAAAAAAGTAAAAAGATGGCATGCCAACTGACATATTTCAACAAACAGACGCTGTCCTGGATGTGTTAAGTTGTGCCAAGAAATCTGGAAGACAGCCAGCTTGCCAACTGACTAAAAAAAAAGATGGATATTTGTTCCCATTCTAAAGAAAGGTGACTCAACAGAGTGCAGAAATTATCGAACAATATCATTAATATCCCATGCAAGCAAAATTCTGCTGAAAATTATCCAAAAACGACTGGAACAGCACATCAACAGAGAACTGCCAGATGTGCAGGCTGGATTTAGAAGAGGTCGTGCTACTAGGGATATTATACCTAATGTTAGATGGAACTTGGAAGAAAGCAGAGAGTACCAAAGGAATGTCTCTCTGTGCTTCACTGACTACGCAAAGGCTTTTGACTGTGTGGATCACAGTAAGCTCTGGCTGACTCTGAGAAGAATGGGAGTCCCAGAACATTTTTGTGCTTATGAGAAACCTATACTTGGACCAAGAGGCAGTCAACAGAACAGAGCAATGAGACACTACATGATTCAAAATCAAGAAGGGGGTCCGTCAGGGATGTATTCTGTCTCCATACCTTTTCAATCTGTATGCAGAACAGATCATCCCGGAATTCTGGCCTATACAAGGAGGAATGTGGCATCAGGATTGGTGGAAGATTCATCAACAACCTGTGTTATGCAGATGACACAACCCTGCTTGCTAAAACCAAGGAGGACCTGAAGCACTTGCTGCAGAAGGTCAAGGACTGCAGCCTTCAACATGGATCAAGGCTCAATGTCAAGAAAACAAAGATTCTCACCACTGGACCAATTGGTAGTATCAGTATGGATGGTGAAGAGATTGAGATAGTTAACAGTTTTAGTTTGCTTGGCTCCACACTCAACACTCTTGGTCCCAGCAGCCAGGAAATCAAGAGATGACTTACATTGTGAAAGTCACTGTGAGGGATCTCTCCAGAGTGCTGAGGAGCAACGACGTCAGGCTGGAGACTAAAGTGCGCCTGATCTGGGCTATAGTCTTCACAATTACGTGCTATGCATCAGAGAGTTGGACAGTGAATAGGGATGACAGAAAGAGAATTGATGCCTTTGAGCTGTGGTGCTGGAGAAAGAGTGTTGAATGGACTGCCAGGACAACAAACAGGTTCGTCTAGGAGAGGGATGCTCCTTGGAGTCAAGGATTCTGAAGCTTCATCTGACATATTTCGGGCATGTTGCAAGGAGGGACCGATCCTTCGAGAGGGACATCATGTTTGGGAGAGTGGAGAGACGGCACAGGAAAGGAAGACCCTCAATGAGATGGATCGATTCTGTGATTGGGGTGGTGGGAGTGAGTGTGTCAGAGGCAGTAAGCCTGGCACAGGATAGAGCAAGGTTTAGGGCTCTTGTACAAAGGGTTGTTGCTATGAGATGCAAGTGACTCGATGGCACATAGCAACAACAATAACAAAAAAGACAGTAGAGAAAATCAAAATAATAAGTAGAAGGTGTAGGGAGGGGGAAAGTAAAATTTAAAGTTTGACCAAGATATCAGAAATTAATGTAAAAAATAGGGTTGTATAAATATTTTTGAATCAGCAAGTGTTCATATATATTATCAATTACATATATAAACATATTTTATAATAGAAGATATCTTGTAACACCGTTAGTCAGATACAAAAACAGTATACCTTTTTCTGCTATTTTTTCCTATGTTTTTATATGTTAGCCTTATAATCACAAAGACCAAAAATTTATTTTGTACATATTCAGATGTGCAAAGAAAATATAGCTTTGTTAAATTCTATGCCAGGATTTAATCATTCTTATGAGCCTAGCCTACTGGGTGGTAGGAAAATAGACTTACTAATCAGCAATATTTCAGTCCCTTCCAGTTTAAATAGTCTTTCCGTCTAAGTATTTATCTTCTCAAAATCTGGCTTGCCTAAATAGCTAGTTTAAACAGTCTCATTTGGATGACTCAGTGTCTTTAAGACAATCTTTCAGAGATCCACTGTGCCCTCTTCTTTTAACAAATAAAGGAACAAAATTAACGAATTAAGCATGCAATGAAAATATTTTAAAAAATAACACTCAAGTAAGTTCTGAAACTTTAGAAGCAGTTTTTGAAATTTTTTTCTGATGATTCTGGTTTGAAGTCACTTGTGTATATGGTAGATTTCAAGAACATGGTACTGGAGTGGGTTCACAGACAAATGGGGTACACTGTTTACCATCAATTTAAAAATAATAACGAGGGTGGCAGAGGCAGAGACAGTGTGGTAAGCTGCGGTAGTAGCGAACCACTTAAAGCAGGGCCATTATGGCCTTCCACAGACTTCGGCTTATTGATAATTGAACACTTAAACAGTTGATGACTAGCCCTCAGTGAAGACTGAAGCTCAACAACAGGAATTCAAGGATTCCCAAGGAGAAATGGGTGAGTCTCGTGGCTCCCACCGCCCACCCCCCCAGAGCCCGTGCTGCACCGAACAGCTGCTGCAACTCCATGAGGCTTCCACAGCCTGAACGAATGGATTCCCTCACCCAGGATGGATGCTGGCCACTGGCCCTCCTCAAGACTGGTACAGTGAAGCCACCACACTGCCGCAAGGTGGTCTTGTACTGGAGAGAATTCTTGGAGCCAGGATGGAGGCTGTGGGGGAAGCGGGTGCCTCAGGCCGCCCGCACAAGAGGGGCCGCAAACCCGCCGAGCGCCCGTGCGGAGGGGTGGGGGGGCGCGCCCCCAACGGCTGCCCGCGCTGGGGGGGGCTGCGTGCCCACTAAAGGGTCAGCTATGAAATTGGTTCCAACTTGAATGGCAATGAGTTCAGATCTGAGTTACATATAGAAACAAAGAATCAATGTTTTTATCTATTTATAGAGACAGTCAATACTTTTTTCTTTAGAGTGGCCACATTTTAATTACCACCCTCTAATTGATATTGACTTTAATTGACTGATGACTGTCTTCTCCACCATGCTTCTAGGTCAGGAGCGCAGTGAGCCTCATTATGTGACGAAGCTTTTATTTATTTACTCAGAAATATTTTTTCCTACTTCGCAAAACACTTTTAATATTAAAACTTGTATCTGTTAAGATGATGTGCTAAGACATCTACCCCTATAGTGATAATGATCTATAGTCAGGAAAGTTAGGTCACATTTGCTGCTTCCTTTTGGTTTCTCTAATTAGAATTTTTCTTTTTTAGTGTATTCTTCCCGTCTTCCTCTTTTAAAAATTGTGATTTGAGTGGCAGTTTACAAAGAAAATGGCTTTTCATTCATCCCCTTTTTCCTTCCCCTTCATTCCATCGTGCATGTCCCGTACCAGCTTGTTAGCTGCATTACTCATAATGCCTTCTCGTCCATTCTTTCGGAATTACCTTTCACCCACCTATTCCAATGCCGTGTTCCTTATCTGTCCATTCTCTTTCTGTTCTGTGGATAACTTTTTTTGTCCTCAATGTTCTCCTTTCAGTTTACGTATTTTAGATCTTGGAATATCAAAGCTAGAAAGATTCTCCACATGCCATTTAAGTTAAGCTTTCTCTATACTGCTTTCTAAAATCAATCTCACACACATTCTCTTTCTCTCTCCCTCTCTCTGGTTAAAGGATTTGCCACTTTCATGTTATTCTTCCATGGTTATTTCCTCTCAGTTGCACACTTTTCTAGATAAGAATAAATTAGCAAAGACAGTCTTTGAGTATCATAGGACTGTATAACTGCTTTGTATCTTTTTAAAATAAGAATAACTAAAAAAGAAATAAAGGAAGTTAAATGAGTTACATCCACAAGTGTATATTAAATATAGTCTTTCACAGTTTTAACATGCATATAAAAAAATTAATGCATGTCTGAGAATGGGCTCAAGAATGGGAATAGACACAGAGGAAAGAATGGGTTAGAGTGAAAGATTTTCTAGAATGTTATGGGCTGAGAATTTGAAACAGGGATTAAAATTAAGTACATATATTGAACAAATATATAAATTATTTTTGAGAATGAGGAGAGAGAGGGAGGTAGGAGACACACCTGGAACGAAGAACTGCAATGTTCATGGTTCATATCCACCCAGATCTGTCTCAGAAGAAAAGCCTGAAAATTTAACTTCAAAAAAGTTAAGGCATGAAAGCTCCATGGAGTAGCTGCTACTCTGCAGCACATGGAGTTGCTGTGAGTCTGAACTAACTGATCCAACAACAACTTTTTTCAAGGAGAAACTGTTGTTGTTGTTGTTATTTACCGTCGAGTTGTTTGTGACTCATAGAGACCCTATGTACAACAGCCCTAAACCCTGTTCTATCCTGTGCCAGTCGCATTGCCTCTGACAC
>NW_006399782.1:13462003-13464577 GCF_000299155.1 Elephantulus edwardii | reverse complement strand
AAAGACATTTAAGACTGAACTGGGAAACTATTTGCTGCTTCCTATTCTTCACATACACAGCTCTGGTGGCCTAATAGTAAGGAATTATACTGCCAACTCAAATGCAGGTGGTTTGAATCCATCAGTTGCTCCATGGGAGAAAAAGTGGCAATCTCCTCCCATGCAGTTTACAGCCTCTGAAAGCCCACTGGAGGGTCAACTATGCGTTGGTCTGACTTGACAGCACACAACAACTATTCTTCATATCCAGTTTATCTTCTCATAAACTGAGCATGCCAGAGCCAATTCAACACTCTCTTTGTCTCATTTTCCTACCTGGGCCATCTCTGTGATGTACAATGTTCTGAGCAAACAGAGTTAGCACAGCACCACTGCTCAGAAGAGACAACTGTTCCTACCTTATTCTGTAATTCTACCTGGAAGATAAGCTGAAGAAAAGAAAAAGCTGTAGATACACTTTCTGAAGTTAACCTAGGGGGTTGAAGGAAGGCTCTAAAAAATGCAACCGTTCGATAATACTTTGCATATGACAGTGCAAATTCTAAAGGTTTCTGAATATATGTTGTTGTTAGGTGTCATCGAGTAGAATACAATTTGCAGCAACCCTATGAACAGCAAATCAGAATGCTGTATGAGCCTGTGCCACCCTAGTCATCAAGAATGCTCACTGAACTGAACTTCAAAAGTTCATACAAAAAATATGCAAACAAAAGAAGCAATAAAAATTAGGAAATCTGATAAATGTTAGACAGTCCACTCACTATGTGAAAGTAAGAGGAAAAAAAGAATTTCTAATGGCTAATTTTTGTGGTATGGTATGTGATAATTATCTTCTGTGGTCTCTTTAAGTATTTATAAGATTTAAATATAGCAATAGTAGAATCTGATCTTCTACACTGAGAGTCTAAAACTAAACTGTTTTTCTTTCTACAGCTATTTGTCCATTCATGGATCCTAGACCTTCACAATTTAAATATAAGCATCAGAAGCAACACAGTAAACTCTTACAACTACACATGGCAAAGCTGCTTTATCTCCTGCCATTCTCCCTTCCCATCTCTGTGCTCCAGCTAAATGTCTCCCTTTTTAAAGACTTTCAACATGCCTAGTCATTCCCATTCCGAAAGCTTCCCTGTCTCCATAACCCTGCTGGTGTTGCTGTTTGGTGCAATTAACAGGACAATGACTCATGGAGACCCTATGAACAACAACTCAGAATCTCATCTCATCCTGCACCATTCTCACGATTACCACATCTTCACACACACTGCAGCAATGGGCTCAAGTGTGTCAGAGATGATGAGGATAGGACAGGGCCCAGGTCTGTTGTTCACAGGGTCACTGTGAGTTGCACTTGACTCAATGGCACGTAATAACAAACACGTGCACTGCTGTAGCGACAGTGCCAATCCACTTCATTCAGGGTCTTCCTCTCTTTCACTGACCCTCTACCTTTTCCAGCATTGTTTCTTTTTCCAAAAACTATTCCCTCCTGACAACATGCCCAAAATTCATAACAACAATTTTTACCATCCTTGTCTCTGAGGAGCATTCTGGTTGCACCTCCTTCAAAATTTGTTTGCATCTGGCAGTGCATGGTTTATATTCAATATTCCTCGCCAATACCCTATTTCAAAGGCTATGTGTTCCTTATTCATTGTTCAACTCAGAGATGCACGTGAAGCAATTGTGCTAATTCACATTTAATTTTCAGATCTGAACTTGGAAAGTCTTTACTTTAAAAAACAGTTTTGCATACTGGAGAGTACTCGGGGTGGGGTGGGGGAATTGGATACCAATGAAGGAATTTTTCTTTTCCTTTTCAAAGAGAAGAGCGAACTGGGGGTGGGATGGGCAGAGAGAAAAATTCAACAACGAATAAATGGGAATCCAAAATCTCTGTAAATGTTCTTTAAAATTAATAAAATAAAATTTAAAAATAAAACCGTTTTGGAAAGGCCTCCCTCTCTTCTTACTCATTGCTTCTCAGAGCAGTACGTGCCTTTTCTTCCCAGCATTTACTGAAATACTTTAAAACTCTTAGGTCACTGCCACTGAGTGAGAAATGACTCATTGCTGACCCTCTAGCTGGGTCCATATTTTCCCCTCAAATTGGCTGGTAGAACCCAACCACCAAAGTAGTGCCATCGTTGGGTAAGGAGCATACATCGCTAAAACTAAGATACTCAGCTCCCTTAAATGAATGAATAAGCAAGTATTCCTCCCTCCCTTTTTGTAGAACCTTTACTATTTATCTTTGCAGTGTGCATTAGCAAGTACTGTGTCTGAATCAGGCAGGAATCCCCTCAAAGTCAGAACATATTTTAACTTATTCTCACAATAAGGAAAGATTTTTCCAATAACTCTGGAGTGACATCGGCTAGCTTCAGGGTCATTACAAGCAGGAAAACACGTAGTTTAAATATATATAAAGCATGAGGGAGCTTCTTAATAATTAAAAAAGCAACTCAGATAAGCTTCCCATATGAATGGAATACTGCTAAACTCAACTTGCAAGGGGTCATGAGAGAATTTTTAAAAGGCTATGAGATATATAAATATGTTGTTGTTGTT
>NW_006399782.1:13453071-13461903 GCF_000299155.1 Elephantulus edwardii | reverse complement strand
CTCCTTCTATCCTCCCTAGTCATTGTCCAACTCTCTGATGCATAACAAGTGATTGCAAAAACCATGGCCTGTATCAGGCGCACCTTAGTCTCCAGAGATACTTTCCCATCTCAATAAGTTTTTTTTATTTCCTGGCTACTAGGGTTACTTTTTTTAAGCCTTTTGGGTTTATGAGCTAATTTCTAGCTAATCTAACAAATATTTTTAACTTCCCATAAGATCAATTCCAAACTATTTCACATAAAAATTATTCAACTTATGAGAACTCCTAAAAGAGGAAATAACACAAGCTCATTCTATTGTTTGAACTTCTGCACAGTTTCCCCAAATCCATCCCTCTACTCAGAGTCGACCTGATGACATCTAAAAACAACATCATCATCATCATTCTAGTATTTGAACCTTGTAGGTCTTTTTTTTTTCCCCCAACCGTCATACACCTGTCTTTATTGTGGGCAAAAGGTGGGATGCTTCCAGAACTAGTTAATTTAAAGAGTAAAAAATACTAATTTACAAAAGCAAGGATTCAGTGAAGCTGTCAGATGCATACCCTTGGCAGGAGCAAGAGGACCCCAAAGACCATGAACAGTGAGGCCAAGAAGGAGACGAGCAGCTCTTTGTAGTGTCCCGTGTGTACTTGGTAAAGGTTACCCCATAAACGAAGAACCAGGGGGTGAAGACCATGTCAATGGCCAAGAGCACCACGGTCAGATGGGGGAAGAGAGCTGGGCTCACCAGGCTGGTGTATCTGCTCATGGCCTCGAGCTCTTTTTGCTGGGTTCTGAGCTGCCACTGCTTTCAGCCTGTATTTATTTTGTCCTCAAAATCTCATAACCTATAGCTAGGCTCAGAACAGAGTAACAATAAGTTAGGTGGTTCAGTTCAGCAATTTACTTTGACTTTTTCTGACCAATAAAACCACTTATTATCAGGTATTATTTTTACAGTATTTTACAATTCCTAGTACACTATGCAGGAGTTACTGGTAACACCAGATCAATAGGCAACATCACGATATATGGAAAAAAAGATTGACGCTTTCAACAATTTCATTTTTCTTGGATCCACAATCAAAATTCCTAGTAGCAGCAGTCAAGAAATTAAAATATGTACTGTATTGGGAAAATCCGCTGTAAAGGATCTCTCCAGGGTCCTAAAAAACAAGTATGTCAGTTTAAAGACTAAGGTGTGCCTGATTCACATCACGGTGTTTTCAGCTGCTTCCAATGTGTTTTAAAGTTGACAATAAAGAAGGATGACACAGTGAGAATCTATGCCTTTGAATAATGATGTTGCAGAAGAGTACCAAATATCCATCAACTGCCAAAAAAAGGAGGAAGTGCAACCAGGGTGTTCCTTGGGGGCAAAGACGGTGAAGCTTCATCTCAAATACTTCGGTCACCAGGGACCAGTCCTTAGAAGAGATAGCATGCTAAAAAAGGTAAAAGGTTAGAGACAGAGAGGAATACCTTCAACAAGATGGCCTGAGAAAGTGAATCTAACAATGAGCTTGAGTACATCAGAGATGGTGAGAACGGCACTGAGGAGGGCAAGATTCAGAATGATTGTTCACAGGGTCTCTAGGAGTTATACTCAAGATGGCACCTAACAACATCACAATCATTTCAAAATTTGAAGCTTGTCTTTATTTTGTCCTCAAAATCTCACAGCCGACAGCTAGCCATATTTTTCTCCCTTGCAGGAATGGGGGGGTTCAAATTACAAAGCATTTAGTTAACAGACAGGGATTTTTAACTAGCAAAGAGAGGTCCTAGAAGTTATCTATGTCATTGTTAGTAGTTGTTCTTGTGTGCTGTTGAGTCGAAACCAACCATAGCTGACCCTCTAGCAAGTTTCCAGAGGCAGTAAAATGCACAGGAGGAGAATGCCCATCTTTCTCCCCTCAGAGCAGCTGATAAGATTTGAACTGAGTGCCTTTGGTATTGCAGTACAGCTTCTTATCACTAGACCTTCAGATTTATGTTGTTTTTTGTTGTTGTTGTTGCTAAGTATCACCAAGTGAAGGACAATTATTCAGTAACCCCATAAATAGGTAACAACTTTGTCTGAGCCTAATTTTTACCATCCTTGACATGCATCAGGACATTGGAGGGATCCCTGACCGCAGACTTCACCAATGCTATACATCTCCTGATTTCCTTAGTTCCGGTACCAAGGGTGCGGATCCAAGGCCTTTGAGAAAATCCAACACTCTTTCCTGATTAAAACACTCAACAAAATAAGAATGGAGGAGAATTTCCTCAAAACAGTAAACAGTATATATGCAAACCCGAGAGCCAACATTGTTCTCAATGGCGAGAGATTAAAAGTGTTGCTTTTGAGAACAGGAACTAGGCAAGGATGCCCACTATCACCTCTCCTATTCAATATTGTTTTGGAAGTCTTAGTGATAGCAATACGATAACATAAGGATATAAGAGGTATTCATATTGACAAAGAGGAGGTAAAATTAACTCTACATGCAGATGACATGATAGTATATTTAGAAAATCCTAAAGACTCGCAAAAAAACTACTGGACATAGTTGACCAGTTCAGTAAAGTGGCAGGATACAAGATCAACATACAAAAATCAACTGGATTTCTCTACAGTGACAAAAAGAATACAGAGCTGGAGCAAAGAAAAACAATACCTTTCACAATAGCTAATCACAAGAGTAAATACTTGGGAGTAAATCTAACCAGAAGCACAGAGGATCTATTAAAAGAAAATTACAAAGCATTACTACAAGAAACAAAAAGAGACCTGGAGAAACGGAAGAATATACCTTGCTCTTGGATTGCAATCTGCACATTTAATACAATCGTGCTGGTCCGAATGGGCAAGTGAAGGGAAGTTTTTGGGGTTGTGCTTCTTTGGGGTTGTGTTTGATGCATATTATTGCGCCTCCCCCCCTCCCCAGAATAGGCGCCCCAGAGCCTTGCCTCGGGTGTAAGTCCACTCAAAGGCCTTGGTTTAAAGCCCCGCAGAGGTGTGGAGGGGCCTGCCTGCAGAGTTAGGCCTGGAAGACTACACTCTGGGCATGTGGCATTTTGCTGCTTGTGGAATGCTGGTTCAGATGGGCAAGTGAAGGGAATTTTTTGGGGTCGTGCTTCTTTGGGGTTGCATTTGATGCATACTGTTGCTCTTCTCCCCTCAAGAGTGGGTGTCCCTGAGCCTTGCCTAGAGTATAAGTCAGTTCAAAGGCCTTGGCTTAAAAACCCCGCAGGGGTTGGGAGGGGTCTGCTGGCAGAGGTAGGCCTGGAACACACCACTCTGGGCTGCTTACGGGTGCCTGTGGCCCTCAATCCAAAACTATTACATTTTTGGGCTAAATTTATTAAATTTTGAATGAATATTCTTTGAATGACACAGCAATCTCGTGTCTATTTGCTGAACTTAACAACTTGATGTTAATGTGATGCTTCACACTCGTCAATAGTCTTGTCAAATACCATAATGTTTAGCCATTATGTAGTGTTTGGATAAGTTTCCGGATTGCTTTATGCTGGGAAGCAGAAGTGGCATCCTCTTCCTAATACTAAATGCCTCTGAAAACTCTCTAAACTCTCTAAACTTTTTAAATGTACAAAATTTATGATAGTAGTTATAGAACAGAGTTCTGTACAGAAATGATGTTAGTCATAGAACAGAGTTTAGATCGTCTATGCAAAACTTACTCTCAGTTGTATTCGACTTGACAACACTTAACTGAAATTAGTGGTTATATCTGGAGGAACACTTCCACTTTGTACATCACACTTTGTCAATGGGCAGTATGAAGTAACCTGGGTTTGCTGTGATGCTGAACCTTGCGCCATTGGGGTATCAAATACCAGAATGGCTTCCCAATGTGGAGCTCCCAGATGTAAAACAGGTTGTGGAGCAGGAGTGGTATCCACTTCCTAAACCACATGCCTCTGGAAACTCTATGAACTTCATGAAATGATGACAGTTACAGAAAGGCATTGGGTCTTTTGTTCATAGAGTCGTTATGAGTTGTGCTTGTGGATGGTAATCAACAACAACAAGAAGAATAGAAATACCAATTCTATTCTTCAACGAGATGGTAAAGGCAGTCTCCAATTTCAGTTGGAATGGAAAGAGACCCTGAATAAGCAAAATACTCCTTAAAAACAGAAACAAGGTAGGCGGCATCTCATTCCCTGATTTCAAATCCTAACTACCGTGGTGGTCAAGACAGTATGGTACTGGTACAATGACAGATACATAGATCAATGGAATAGAACTGAAACCCTGAAATCAGCCCATATACCTATAGTCAACTGATTTTTACAAGGTGAAGAAATCAGTTCAATGGAGAAATTACAACCTTTTTAACAAATGGTGTTGGCAAAATTGGAAAAATATCTGCAGAAAACTCAAGCAAGACCTACTCCTCACACCATACACCAAAACCAACTAAAGTGGATCAAAGGCATAGGACTAAAACCAAGGACTATAAACTTCATCACAGAAAAGCTTGGAAGAACTAGAAGCCCTACTCCACAATATGAACAGTCTTCTAAGAAACTTGAAAATCTACAACCTGGAGAGGATAAAATAGATTAATGAGACCTTCTAAGAATCAAATCCCTATGCACATCAAAAAACTTCTCCAACAGGGTAAAAGGACTATGACTTCATAGAGAGGGAAAATATACTTGGTAATAACATGTCAGATAAGGGACTTATATCTAGAATTTTTTAGAATACGTGAGCACCACAAGATAAAGGTAAACCACAACAAGATAAAAGTAAACAACTCAATCACAAAATGGGCAGAGGATATGAACAGACACTTCACCAAACACATTCAGATGGCAAACAAACACATGAAGAAATGTTCAAAATCCCTAGTTCTCAAGAGAGATGCAAATAAAAACAACTATGAGATATCATCTTACCCCAGTAACAAGAGAAAAGTTCAACAGCACAGCAAACAACAAATGCTGGAGAGGTTGTGGAGAAAACTGAACCCTTATTCATTGCTGGTGAGAGTGGAAAATGGTGCAACCACTATGAAGGTGGTTCAGCACTTTGTCAAAATGCTGGAAATAGAAATACCATTTGGCCCAGCAATTCCACTACTGGGAGCATACCCTAAAGAGACCAGAACTGCCAACCAACAGATATATGTACCACTATTTACAGTAGCAAGTAGATGGATGCAACTAAAGGGCCCAACAACAAACAACTGAAGACAATGAACTCATAAAATATTACACAAGATGGGTGCTCTGGAAGACATTATCTGTTGAGTGAAAAATCTCAGTCACAAAAAGACAAATACTGCATAGCACCACTATTATAAAGCAAGTCTGACATAGGGCGTTGAGAAGAGAATAGGGAAAGAATGGACAGATAATGAACGGAGCATTGGAGCAGATGAAGGAAAGAACTGTTTTAAAGGAATTATTAGACATCATACATACGAAAATAGCCCATAATAAGAGGTAAGTTACAAAGAGGGGGGAGGTTAGGGAGGTAACTGTACAACAATGAATGAAATTTGTTTAATATATATTTTCTTTCTTTTTTATTTTTTCGTTCAGGGAAAAGCACCAACGCAGTCAGGTTTAAGGTTAGGCTTAGGCTTAGGCTTAGGCTTAGGCTTAGGGTTAAAACAAATGAACAAGGGGAACAATAAGTGAAGGAGAGAGGATAAAAGGTGCCACAATGAATTAATGCATAAAAATCTGACTTTTTCTGTAAATTTTTGTTAAATCAGTTAACACAACATCCTCCTCAGTCCTACATCAGCCACTGTGTTTATGCATTTCCCTGTGACTCTTCCTCTTTTTCATTGGCCTGATTGCTCCATAACCAGCAGATATATTCATTCTTATGGTGGCAAGTAGTATACATATTCTTTTCTAACATCAATATTCAAAGGTATCTACTATTCTTCGCTCTTCCATTATCATTTTCCAAATTTCACTAATATATGAAGCAATTGAAAAAATGCCCTGGTTTGGGTATGGCACACCGTATCTTTGACATCCTTGCTTTTCAGCACTTTCTGAAGGGTTCTTAGCCTTCTATCTGCAGCTGTAATAAGCCCTTTTATATCTTAACTGCTACTTTCATTAGTGTTGATTGTGGAAATCTTTGAAAATTAAATCTGTGGCATCTGTATTTTTTTTTTATCATTAGACTAACTTTTAGAGCACAACTCAAAAACATTTTTTAAAAAGGACAAATTTGAACCACTGAGGTCAGAGGACCCCCTGAAACTATTATCTTGGGATATTCTTTAAACCCAGAATGAAGCCAATCTCTTCAGATAACCATCTAGTGAAACAGCAGAGTGGCAAAAACAAAAATAAAAGATATTGTCCATAAGATCACTGCTGTACTTAAAACCACCAATATGAGACCTAAAGGTCAAAAAGTACTCAAAAAGAAAGACGAGGACAGGGAAAGTAGAGTACTGGAAATGGAACAAATAGAGCACAATTAAAGAGATGCTGACACACTGTAATAAATTTAACTTATGTCACTAACACTATGTGGAAACTGTCCAGTGGAAACTTAACTTGCTGTGTAAACTTTCACCAAGAGCCCAATAAAATATTCTTTTAGCAAAACTGCACTAGATTATCCTAATTTTCTTTAAGGTCATTTATAAAATTTTAAAAATATTTTTTCATCTAATAAATTGTACTCACTGTTCATGTATAATTAATAAATTTTGAGCAAATTTTGAATTGGGGAAAAAAGAAAAATACAGATTATAAGAATGTGTATATTACATTTGGAATTTGAGAGGTGTCTATTAAAATATGTTTACTGCAAAGTTACATAAGTGACATTTTAGAGAGATGAAAGGATGCTGAAAAAAGCTAACTAAATTGACAGGCAGAAGCTGGGAGGTTGAGTTCTGGGGGTGGATCAGTTCATAATGTTCAGAAAAGACCAGGAGGCTAAGAAAAAAGGCACAAAAAGGCAGAAAAAAAAATAGGAAGAGTAAGACCATGTAAGTAAGTGGACAAAAGCAAGAGTAGATCAAAGAAATTACTGGGATATGATTATAATCTACACCCACTGTGGTGAAAAAAAACAAAAAACACTGCCTCTTTTTTCATACAAATAATGTTACTATTCGACAGATCCTACCTTGCCACACAACTCCCACTCTCATTCCGAGAGCTGAACACAGTTCTCATCAACCTCTACATGATGACTCTCAGTACTGGTGTTGTAAGACCATTTCATGTGATCTTGATGTCATTCTTCCATCCATGCTATTTTTGGTGGACTCACACTCCACTCACTCCATCTACCTGGGTAGCAACCATATCAGAATAATATGTTTGTTCTGGCAGGAGAGAGAGAGAAGATCTGGAGTTGGCCTCCAGTTACATGGTGTACTATCTGCTGTAGTATCACTGACTGGAGCCACTGCATCAAAGCATGCTGCAGAAAGGACACTGTCAATGCTATTCCAACAAGTGGACCAACTATGAGAAGTTAAGTTCTCACAGCCACTGAATTGTAACTGGTTAAAGGCAAAGGCCTGGGATGTCTTCTCAGTATACCACCATTAACATATAATCTAGTCAACAATTGTTTCATTAAATTAATTTGAAGGTTAAGGGCCATACTGCTTGTGAGTTCTAGTTTGGTCTAATTCTCAGACTCAGACTCAAGTGACAGTGTTTACCATATGGTTGGCACTTTCACACATACTATCATCCCCACCAAAGACTTTAATAAATAGAAAAGTAATGACATCTGTGTTACATTAATGAGGGACTAGTTCAACTGGGCATCTAAGCAGAGTTGTTATCATCAAATAGATTCCTATTCTTGGTGGTTCCATATGCCTCAGAGTAGAACTGTGATCAGGATTTACAGAGGCTGACTGAAAAATAGACAGATAACCAAGTTTCTTCCAAAGTTCTTCTTGCGACTTGACCTTCCAACTTAGTTCAAGTTGAGCACATTGTTGTTTTTGTTGTTGTTTGGGGATGTCATATAGGACTCAAAGCAACTCTATGAACAACAGCTCTAAACCCTGTCCTATCCTTGCCATCCTCATCATTTCTGACACACTTGAGCCCACTGCCGCTGTCACTGTGTCACCCCATCTCGTTGAATTTATTCTTTTGCTGACCCTCCACCTTTCGTAGCATGATGTTGCTTTCCAAGGAAAGCCTCTCCTAGCAACATGCCCAAAGATCATATTAGCCATTTGCATTACCTGGAAAATGGGGTGAAAAAAAGAGGAAAAACTAGATCCACGAGTCTAAATCCTTGGAGTCAAGGTGTCAAATGCTCTCTTGATTCCACATTGCTTTTCCCTAGACCACCATTCCCTTAAAGGTCTGACTGTGTTATCTTAAGTATATTCTACACAATCTAAAAACAGAATGTTGTTGTTGTTTAATGCCGTTGAGTCGTAGACGACTCATAGTGACCCTATGAACAAACAGCCTGAGCACTGTTCAAAAACTGAATAGTGTAGGAAATCTACAAAATAAATCATCCTTTTCCATTTCTTTTACAAAAAACTGACAATGTATTTTTTCTGAGGCAAAATTGAGAAAGTAACTTCCATCTCCACATCCTGTATCTCCTATGGCACATAAAAGGATTTCCAGGTTTGAGTGATTATAAGGAAGCATTAAAAGATAATCCAAAAGATTATGTGGTTGCAAAATAAAAAGCAGCCAGATTACATCAATAAAGGTTGGATTTAAAACATTTAAAGAAGAACTGTTACCAATTCTACATAAATTATTTCAGAAAACAGAAGAAGATGGAACCCTCCCAGATTCATTCTATGAAGCAAACATATCTTTGATACCAAAGCCAGGAAAAGACACC
>NW_006399782.1:13433013-13446561 GCF_000299155.1 Elephantulus edwardii | reverse complement strand
AGCCCAGCCTCTCGGATAATCTGCTCTGCATACATGTTGAAAAGGTATGGAGACAGGATAAATATGAAATAGATCTATTTATATATTTAATGACTTAGAAGAAAGTGCTAAATGCCTTCTAAGCCATCCCCCAAAGAGGGGCATATGGCCTACTTCTGCAAAATGGCTTGTGTGTTCCCATCTGGGAGCAGGAATCTGCAGCACTCTGGCGGAGGGAGGGGACAGGGAGCAAGATTGCACCTCTGTGTGTCTGCAGCAGTTCAGGTTTCTGTTGCTTCCTTCCTCAGGCCTTCGGTCTGCTTTGTGCCCCAGGGAATACTAACAGCCAGAGAAGTAAGGGAGGAAAAGAAGAATCAGTCTCCTAACAGCGGAGAATCCTTCGGGTGAGAGGCTCTTCACACTTATATTTTCCCTTAAAATACAAGCCCTATGTGCTTCAAAAACCTTCTCCAATATGGTGAAAAGAAAGTCCAAAGACTGGGGAAAAACTTTTTGGCAATGACATTTCAGAGAAGGGTCTCAATTACTAATGTTTACAGAATACTGCAGGGCCTCCACAGGAAAAATGCTGATAGTCTAATGGCAAAATGGGCAAAAGATATAAAAAGACTCTTCACAAAGGAGGACATTCAGAAGGCTAACAAACACATGAAGAAAGATTCAAAATCACTAGCAAAGAGATGTAAATCAAAATGGTAATGATGCAGAAAGACTGGAATTCTTATGTACTTCTGGTGAAAATCGAAGGCAGTTTGGTATCTCCTCAGAAAGCTGAATATAGAAGTCCCATATGATCCAGCTATTTCACTGCTAGGAGTATATCCCAAGCAAATCAGATCTGAACACTAAATTTTTAAAAAACAATGTAAAGAATAGAGCAGGAAACTAGCAGAATTTCTAACACACAAATGAAACAGAGTTAGGATCTATGACCAAAAAAAAAAAAAAAAAAGGATTCTCTTGAGACTGCAAATAGCAAAAAGGAACTGAATTTCAGATAGTTTTTCACAATTAAGACATATTAGACATGTAACACGGAGCAACAGCTTCCTTTACTCCTTAACAACTTTACAAAAGCTTGATCTAAAGATGATACCTAAAATCCAAAGGCCTCTTTAGCAGCATATTTAATTACATTAAAACATTCAGAGCACTTATCTAGCTACCTACTGTTATGTGGTACTTAAAAAAATTAACATCATCCAACTTTCTAAATATAGAGCAAATCAGCTTTGTTTTATTTGTCAGGAACATGCATAGTGAATCCACCCACTGCTTGCTTCTTTAACTACTAGTGTGGAAGAGAGACAGAAATACATTTTTTTAAAAAATGAAACAGATAAACTGCATTCTCACATACACAATGCAAATAGCAATAGCTTTACACCCTATTAATTAATGAGTAATTTTCCTGTATATACTCTATGCCTATCAAGAGCAAGAAAACTCAAGAAAAATATGGGGTATAGCCAGGGTCCTTAAGTTATGATTTCTTCATCAATTTGGAGGTGGGAAGGAATAATGGACATAAAACAAAAGTTGAGAAAAAAGCAGCACTGGAAAAACTGTAAAAGACCATTATGAGTTTACAAACAAAAACCTTTAAAAAGCAGCATGATCTGAGCTGAAACGTGAAAATAGAATTGACAATGTCAAATATGAAGAATAGGATGGTGTGTGTGTCCCTAAGAAGAAAAAAATGTAAGAAATTTATTAAAAAAAAAAAAAGAGTAGCTAGGTGGGACACCAAGAAGTCACTCAGCTGACATGAGACTACTGAAGAGAATGACCTGTCTAAATAAGAGGCTCAAGCTGGAGAAGAAGTAGGTGAGGGAGAGGTAGACTAAAGGAACCCAGCAAAAAACAACAGTGTATACCGCTGAGTCAGAACCAGTCAACAGCTGATCCTCCAATGGGTTTTCAGAATCAGTAAATCAAATGGGAGGATTCCTACCATCTTTCTTCCACAAAGCAATTGGTGAATTCAAACTGCACACCTTTGGGTTCCCAGTGTAACTCCTTACCACTAACCTACCACAGAACACTATAACAGCCATGGTAGATCCCCTCAACGGAAGCACTAAGACTAGAGGCAGTACTTTAAAGGGAAGTAGTTGTTGTTGTTGTTAAGTGCCACTGAGTTGCAGGCGACTCACAGCAACCCTATGAAGGACAGTCCTCAATGTTTGTGTGACTTTCATCCTCTCTCCAGATTCATAGGGTTTCTGGAGGCAAGCTATTATGGAAGTGGATGCCACTCCTCCTTCCAAGCTTGTTTTAATCGGGGAGCTCCAACTCTCACTGTCCACATTGGGTAACCAATTATTAACACATTTGACACATCAGTGTCACAGTGTTCAGCCTCACAGTAACCACAAGTTACCACTTTACGGCAAGTGAACACACCAGGGCTATACAACCTAGAGGAATGTTTGAAGGGAAGTAGTACAGTATCAAAGTTGGGAGCTGTCCCATAAATTATTACTGTCATGAAAAACATGCAAAGATACCAAGCTCAACTAATGAGACATATCCCCATACTGTTCTCCAGCCTCACTGAGCACCACTAGGTGCTGTCGACTCCAGCTAACTGCAGCTCCATGTGTGTCAGAACAGAGATGTGCGCCATGGAGTTTTCAATGTCTCGTTTTTCAGAAACAAATTTTCAGATCTTTTCCTTGTCATCTTGGAGTAAATATGAACTCCAACCTTAGGACTATATGCTGACCACATTACCATTTGCACCAACCAAGCATTCCATGCTGTGCATCTGTTACTGTTGTGTGCCATTAAGTTGGAAGTGACCCACAGCTGACCCTCTAGTGAGTTTTCACGTGAAATTAATCACGCAGGAGTAGACTGCTCATCCTTCTCCCACAGAGCAGGTAGGAGGCTATTGCCCATCATTTTCTCCTGTAGTTGATGGTTGCAAAAGCATGTGGCTTTGATACCGCAGCACAGCTTGTTACTACTAGGCCACCAGAACTTCCTATACTGTGCATATTGTGGTTGTTATTTACTATCAGATCACTTGTAATTCATAGCGATCCTATGTGCAACAGTTCTGAACCCTGCTCTATCCTATACCAATCTTATTGTCTCTGACACACCTACACTCATGACCCTAGTCACTCAGTCAATCCATCTCATCAAGGGTCCTTCTCCCTTGGGCTGTCTTTCTGATATTAATGATATTGTTTAATAATTTCCACACTCTTGGATCACCTTTCTTTGGAATGAGAACAAATATGGATAGATTCCAATCGGTTGGCCAAGTGGTTGTCCTCTAGATTTGTCACAACTGTGTGAGCACATCCAGGGCTGTGTCTGTTGAAATATGTCAATTGTTATGCTGTCAATTCTGAGGGCCTTGTTTTTTGCCAATTCTTGTAGTTCAACAGCTTGAACTTCTTTCTCCATCACTATTTGTTCATATGTTGCTTCATGAAATTCTTCTGTGTCAGATAATTTCTTTTCATATAGTGACTCTGTATACTTCTTCCATCTTCTTTTACTGCTTTGTGGATCATTTAATATTCTGCCCAAAGCATCTTTAAATATTGCAACTCGAGGCTTGAATTTGCTCTTCAGTTCCTTCAGCTTAAGAAATGCCAAGTGAGTTTAGCCCTTTTGATTTTCTGACTCCAGCTCTTTGCACATTTCATTCTAATACTTTGTCTTCCCACACTGCCCTTTGAAATTTTCTGTGCAGAGGGTTCTCTATATCTCTAGCCAAGCTCTAATTTTCTAAAACTTTCTATGGATTAATTAAATATTTCAGGGTCATTATCTTTTCTAATTGGAACTTAAAACTCTAGTAAGTCAAGAACTTAACTATTATGTGATACCAGATATGCTATGTTCACCTTTTTCTTAAAAAATAATTCAGACCCCAGTAACAATATTAAAGTTTAAGAGGGCAGCAAACAACAAATGCTGGTGGGGTTGTAGAGAGACTGGAACTCTTATTCACTGATGATGGGACTGTAAAATGGTAAAATCACTGTGGAAGGCAGTCTAGCACTTTCTCAGAAAGTTGGAAATAGAAATACCATTTGACCCAGCAATTCCACTGCTAAGAATATACCCTAAAGAAACCAGAGCTACTACCGAAACACATGCATGCACACACATTTATTGCTGCATTATTCACAATAGCAAAGAGATGGAAGCAATCCAAGTGCCTATGAACAAATGAATAGATAGAAAAACTATGGTATATTCACATAATGGATTACTACACAGCACTGAAAAACAAAGAACTAATAAATATTACACAACGTGGGTGACCCTGGAGGATATTATACTGAGTGAAATATCTCAGTCACAAAAGAACAAATACTGCATAATATGACTGTTATAAAAGAGGACTGACATGGAAGTTGGAAAGAGGGATAAATTATGAACATTGCTTTGGAATAGATGAGGGGAAGAATTGTTGAAAAGGAATATATAATTAGGCATTATCTGTATGACAACAGTAAAGAATAAGAGGTGCATAGAAAAGTGGACTGGGGGATGTTGTGAGGGAGGAAATTATCCAATAATGAACAAATTTTTTCAAAGTGAACTGGGGGTAGGGAGGAAAATGTGCAACAATGAATGAATGAAAATCCAACTTTTCTGTAAACTTTCATTAACATCACAACAAAAAGGGGGGAAGGGATATGAATATGTTTAAATAAAACTTTATTTTTTAAAAAATAATTCAGATTATCAAACAAAGAGTATGCAGAGTAGAAAACAGTAAGAGAAGGCCACTAGTTAATATCTCAAACTAGTTAATAGCACATTAAACTAAGCAAGAGCTACAAAGCACCGGCACTAGGGAATCTAAGAGAATGGAGGAAAAACAGACTCATGTCTACTGACACTAAAATAAAAACTTAAAAATTGGCAGGAACAACTGATGAAGTAGAGGATACTGAACAAAAGAGGTAACACAATCAACCCAACATTTCTAGTCTTTGTAACTTCCAAAACTATATCTTTATCAAAACAGAAAATGGTTTAATGTGGCAAGGGTCTGGATTTGGTTTTCAATTACATTCACATGGATTTTTAAAGTGATAATATAAAATGACAGCAAAAACTATTCAATTGTTATTCTAGAATACTATTAAGTTGTGTCTTGGGGAATGTATTCATTTCTGTGGTTTACAAATTATATCAGATTTAAAACAGGTACACGGAAAGGCAGGGAGCTCTGGTGGCTATAGTGGTAAGGAGTTGTGTTCCCAACCCACAGGCTTGTATTTTTAATCCAGCAGAGCAGCTGGTGAGAAATATGGGCAGTCTCCTCCTATCTGACTTACTGCCTCTGAAAACACGAGGGTGGGTCATAACAACAACACGGAAAGGCTACATGATATCTTGAAAAAAGAAAAAGTAGAGACCTTTAGTTTTTTCAGTATTTTCTGAAGGTTATTGAGAGGTGAAGGGAAACGTGGAGCACAATGTAATCTTAGGGCACTGACATTATTGTGTGTGATAGTGTAATGGTAGACACATTTCTTAAAACACACATAACTGCACAGCATAAATGCATTCATCAAAACCCTTACAGTTACACACCACAAAGAATGAGGCCTAAAGTATAAATGCCAGCTAGCAATATAATAATATTGGTCAAACAATTATAAAAGTACCACAGGAACACAAGATGCTATTAACAAGGGGCAAGGTATGCAGGTATGAGAACCCTATATTTACTGGTCAATTTGTCTACAAATTTAAAAATACAGTCTTTGACAAAGTAGAATAAAATACCAGGAATAATGCTGTAGTGTCTCAGAAACTGAAGCAGAAAGGGCAACAATGTTAATGTTGCTTTTGTTGTTGTTAGTTTTCTCAGACTTGTCTTAAACAGAATGGACAAAATGTTGCCTGCTCTTATGCACTCATCTTCAAAATCACTGGTATATTTGGGTCTATTATGTCAATTCATTTCACTGAGAGGTTTCCTAATTTTAATCTTCCCTCTATCTTTTCCCAAACATAGTATCCATAGTATCTAATGATTGGTATTTCCTGTTGAAGTGTTCAAGGCTGTTGTTAGGTGCCATCAAGTTAGCTCCACCTCACAGAAATCTTATCTATAACCAAATAAAACAATGCCAAATTATCCACTATCTGTATAATCTCTGCCGTGCTTCCACTTATGACCACAGCTACTGTTTGAATCAAGTGGTAGAGGGTTCTTTCTTCCCTGAGCTTTTACTTTACAAAATCCTGGTCTCTTTCTCCATGGATTGAAATTTCCTAGTACCATGTCAACATTGTGTGAGACAAAGCCTCAAAATTCTTGCATCTAAGGAGCATCCTGGTTGCACCTTTTCCAAGACAGACTTGTTTATACTTTTGGCAGTACCTGATATAGTCAATATTATTATTCAACACCACAATTCAAAGGTTCAAATCTTGAGTCTTCCTTATTCATTATCTAACTTCCAAAGTGCATGCTGTAGTTGTCATCGAGTCACCTGCAACTCATGATAGTGACCCTATGCCACAACAGCTCGGAAGCCTTCCCTGTCCTGAGCCAGTCTCACTGACTATGACACACCTACCCCCACTGCCCTAGTTACTATATCAATCCCTCATCCAGGTTCTTCCTCTCCTGTGCTGTCCCTCCACCCATCTGAGCATTATGTCCTTCTCCAAGGACTAGTCCTTCCTAGCCACATGCCCAAAGTATGTGAGATGGGGTTTCAAAATCCTAGCCTCCAAGGAGAAACACAGTTTCACCTTCTCCAAGACTCTTTAGTACTTTATAAAGTTCCTTTGTGGTAGATGTTCCCAAAGTGGTATGTAATTTCATTTCTTAACCACTGCTTCCATAGTCAATGATTCTGATTCGAAGTCAAAAGAAATGCTTGACATCAAATTTGTTCTCCATTGATCAAGATGTTGCTTATTGGCTCAGTTGTGAGGACTTGTGTTTTCTTTATGATCAGGTGTATTCCACAGTGAAGGCTTTAAGCTTCATCAAGGAGTGCTTCAAGTCTTTTTCATTTTCAACAAGCACAACAGTGTCATCTACATATTACAAGGGGATGAGTCTTTCTCCAATCTTGATCCTAAATTCTTCATATCCTCTAACCTCTTGAATTATTTTCTGAGTACACAGACTAAACTACTATGATATAAAGATACACTCTTAAAACACACCTTTCCTGATTTTAAGCTACGCAGTATGTTCTCTTTCTGTTTGAATAACTGTGTCTATGTACAGTTTCCATGGGAGAACAGTTAAGTATTCTGGAATTCCTATTTTTTACAATTTCTGCAACATTTTTTAGAATCCACACAGATGCCTTATGCATAGTCAGTAAAGCATAAGCAAATACCTCTCTAGTATTCTTTTATCTCAGCCAAGATCTCTTTGATGTCAGCAATGCTATCTATTTCTCATTGCATGTTCTCTTCTGAATCCAGTCTCAACTTCCTGAAATTCCTTATTGATGTACTGCTTCAACTATTTACTGAATTATATGCAAGATTACATATGTATGATATTTTATAATTCCATATACTGTTGAATCACTTTTCTTCAGAATAGGCACAAATAAGATTCTTTTCCAGTTAATTAGCCACGTGTCCAAGGTGAGTGAGTAGGAAGCCTTGCTCCTAAGGAATATTTTCAGTGTCTTTACCTTTTTAAAATTTTTTATAAATAAATTTTTATGTTATACTGGTTTGCTTACAGAGTTAAGATACATTGTTTTTCACACTATGTTCACTCACACTGTGTTTCGTACCAATCACTCCCATTTATTACACTTTCTCTTAAGATTGATTTGTTCCTTTTTTCCGGCCATCCACAATATATTCAAAAGTCGTGACCAACATCACAGTTCAAATGCTTCAGTAATTAATTTGTTTTCCTTCGGCCATATCAAATTGTCAAATGAATATAAAATAGGTAAGAAGATAACAGACTGAGACAGGTGCACTTTATTTTTTTTAATCCATACATTTTTATTTGTATACTTTTTGATTACTTCCTTTTTTTCTACTAGTTTATTTACAAAATTGGAATACATTGTTTTCAAGAATAAATTCTTTCCATTTCCTTCATCCCTCCACCCATGAACTTGTACAACTTCATGATTAATCCCCACTCCCGCCCCCTGCACATCCTCATCACTCTGCTTTCACCCTCTCCCACCCCTCTTGGATCCTGGTGCTGGCGAAGAGTGTTGAATATACCATGGACTGCTAGGAGAACAAACAGGTTTGTCCGAGAGAGGGTGAAACCAGGGTTCTCCTTGGCGGTAAGGATTCTGAAGCTATGTCTGACATACTCTGGCCATGCTGCAAGGTGGGACTAGTCCTTGGAGAGGGACATCATGGTTGAGAGGGTGGAAGGACAGTGCAAGAGAGGAAGACCCTCGATGAGATGGATTGACTGCACGATTGAGGTAATGAAGGTAGGTGTGTCAGAGACGGTAAGGTGAGACAGCTCAGGATAGAACTGCATTCAGAACTGTTGTACTATGAATCACAGGTGACTCGATGGCACATAACAACATCAGCAATCATTCTACAGTTTTATTGGTCCAATTGTGAGGATTTTTGTTTCATTTGCATTCAGGAATAATACATGCTTAAGGTAGTCATTGGAAAGTATTTCAAGTTGTCTTTATTTCCAACAAGGAAGGCCGTGTCATCCACATATTGCAGGTTGTTAATGAGTATTCTTTCAACTCTAACAGGCAACAATTGCCTAATTATACAATGAGGAGCCAGATCCAGCTATATGTACCCTACCAAAGCCTGGAGGTTAATTCTTGTTATTAGCTCTGGAATTCACAGATGCTAGTTCACTAACTCTGCCGACATTGTAACCAGAAGCAGTATTAAATAAGAGTCAGTTACAGTGTTAAAGAGCAAAAAAGGCACTGGAATTACTGAGGTATAAAAAGGGCCTTTCCAGCATGCTATATTTATAGAAGCAGAGAACAGAGAATTATTTTCACACTACAAAATTCTGAGGTTAGCTTCAGTCAGATGAGTCAACTTCAGAGAATGAAAATGAAGTAGCACAAATATCTAAAGGAAAACATTCTAGATTTGTGTGTACCTATGGGAAAAAATATATTGTCAGGAGACCCCTGACCTTAGGGAAAAAAGACATCATGCTAGGAAAGGAAAAGGGCCAGCTAAAGAGAGAAAGACCATCGACGAAAAGGATCGACACAATCACCTACAACAATGGGCTTCACTTTACAGAGGTTATGACTATGGCACAGGATAGGGCAAGGTTCAGATACATTGTTCATAGGGTCCCTGTCACTTGTAGTCAACTGACAGGACCCGACATCAATGAGAAGTAGGCCATCAAAAATCAGGTTGTTTCAGAACAAACCATCAGGTTTGAATTTTAAGAGACAGTAGTTGTTCATGTCAATAACACTGTTGAGGAGAGAAAAATTCAGGATGTAACATTTTGCCTTCCTTCACTTGATCACTTTTCTTGACTCCCATCTGATAGTTTCCATTGATTAAGCATTGAGAAGGCATTCTGAACATCCCCAATATTCTTTAAATATAGTTGATAAGAAGAATCATTAGGTAGTAAAAACCACGCAATAGTTAAATACTATGTATTCATGTTAAAGAAAAGTATTAAAACAAGAGAAGCACACTTCTATAAGGGAAAACTGCCAATTCCCAAGAACAAAAACAACTCACTGTTTCCTCCAATTCTGGGCAGCTTCTGAGTTTTAATCAAGACTTGGAGTTTTGTTTGGTTTTTTGTTTGGGGTGTTTTGTTTTTTTTTTGTTTAGAATTAAAAGAAAAAAAAAGCCAGTTCCAAATAGCCATGAGCAAAAGGACAGTTACTCCTCCAGGCCCTGAAAACAAGGATCGGCATGCCTGACTCTTCCATTTTGTCATCTAGAGAACTAAGCAGAGATCTGATCTCTGCAAACTATTTAATCTATCTATCTATCTATCTATCTATCTATCTAATCTATCCAGTTTGAAACTGTCTCACATACTTTGATCATGTTGCCGAGAGGGACCAGTCCTTTGAGAAGGACATCGTCCTGGGAAGGCTGGAGGGTCAGCACAGCCTCCTGGAAGACCCTGGATGAGAGGACTGACACAGTGACTGTGGCAATGGAGGCAGACGGAACATATATGGTGAGGTTGGCTCAGGACACTGTCACTGTTTGTAAGGGTGTTACAAGTCATAGTCAACATGACAGCACATAGCAATAACAATAATTTTAATTACTAAGTTATATTCTGCTTCACCAGCATATTTTAAACTCACTCTTACCAATCTCTAGATTTTTTGTTTTCCAAGGTTTATAATCACCTTCTAACATACTACATGTTGTTATTTGTTGTTGTTGTTGTTGTTGTTGATGTGAATCAGAACTGATTCCTAGCTGACCTTTTCAGAGGTTGTAAATCAGATGGGAGGAGATGGGCCACTTTCTTCCTTCAGAGCAGCAAGCAGATTTGAAGCACGTATCTTTAGGTTGGCAGCACAACTCAGCCACTATAACTCCCTAACATACCATACTTTTTTTTTTCTTTTTTTTTTTTTACAGAGGTTTTGGATTTCCATTCATTCACTGCCTCAATTTTCTCCCTTCCCACCCCTCCCCACCAGGTCGTTTCCCCGTCTGAAGAGAGAAAAAAAATTCCTTCATTAGTATACAATTCCCACATCCATACTTTTAATAATTGATTATTTATAATCTTTATTTTCTCTCTCTTCATTCCAAAATTGCACATTTCATGAAAGCAGAAGTCTTCATGGTTTTTCTACCCAAGAATAATGCCAAATAAATTGTTCTTGGATGGGTGACTATATATTGCTTATGCAAATGTAGATGTTCCACCAATATGCCATCTTAAAACAAAAAACAAAAGAAAAAAACCCATACAGATTTTAAATACAAATGCCTGTCATGCAAAGTACAGAAGAAAAACAGGTGACATTATTACATTTATACAAGATATGCATCAGAGAGCTGGACAATGACTAGGGAGGAGAGAAGGAGAATTGATGTCTTTGAGCTATGGTGTTGGAGAAGAGTATTGAATATACCATAGACTGCCAGGAGAACAAACAAGTTCTTCCAGAAGAGGGTGAATGCAGGCTTCTCCTTGAAGGCAAGGATTCTGAGGCTTCGTCTGACATACTTTGGACATGTTGCAAGGAGGGACCAGTCCTCGGAGAAGGATGTCATGCTTGGAAGGGTGGAGGGACAGCGCAGGAGAGGAAGACCCTTGATGAGATGGATTGATTCAGTGACTGGGGTAATAAGGGTAGGTGTGTCAGAGACATTAAGATTGGCACAGGACAGAGCAGGGTTTAGGGCCTTGTACATAGGGTCACTATGAGTCGCAGGCGAGTCGACAGCACATAACAACAACAACAATGGTGGCCTAGTGGTAAGGGAGTGTGCTGCTGAGTCAAAGCAGTAGATTCAAATCACCAGCTGCTCTGTGAGAGAAACATGGTCAATCTCCCACCATGTGATTTACAGTCTCTGAAAACCTGCTGAGTTGGTTCTGACTCTAAGGCTCCTAAAACATCATAGCTTATTTTTAAAGGTGCCCCAGTGTCACAGGCTGCTAACCGAAAGGTTGGTGGTTCAAATCTTAAAAAAACAAAACAAACAAACAAAACCCTTCCTGTAAAGATTTACAGGCTCAGAAGGCAAATGGAAGGTTACTTTCTGCCAAAATGGACTTAATTGGCGTGAGCTCAGTGTAAGTTATAGTTCAAAGTTTGGGGGTAAAATGCAAAGATAAATTTAAAACTGTCATATGCTTAACCCAGAGTTTTACTGGTTTAAACTAAAGACCAATCAGAGTTCAGTCCCCCATGGAAAACTAAAATAGAGACAGCTTTATTATAAGCACTGGTATCTTCTTAGCATTCCAATAGTCACAGGACACCATAAATGATCCAGTGTCCTTCTACGTGATACAAGGACTGAGAGAAATTCCAGGCAAAGATACATACATGACACTGAAAAAGAATCATAACGCTGCTTTTCTGATGTTTCTACTATGACTATGGATAACCAATCCTCTCTATATTTAGTATCTCCTCTTTTGTTCTGTTCTTAGTAATCACTTTCAGTTTCTTGTTTCTAGAGTTTCTCATTCCCAATTCTCTGCAGCTACTCTCTCACCCAAGCATATGCCCCACACAGCAGGAGCAAACCCTGTCACACAGAAAGGCAAGCCAGGCTTCTTCTACCCACCAGCATGTGCCAGCCTCAGCAGTGGTCTGGCACACATAAATGAGTCCTGAACTGAATAGACTGGAGCATGGACAGCCCCCAGAATTAACTGTTCCATGTATACAGCTCTGGGCATGCACCCAGAAGCTAAATGCATTCAATGCATCCAGGATAAATCTCTTCAGAACTGGAGAAAATGGTTTTCTCTGTCAAGTACCTGAGCCTGGTGGTATTCACTGACACAAGGAATCTGACAGAGATTAAACAGAGGAATAAATAAAGGCTCAACTCATTTATTTGTACTGACTTGTCTGTGTGAGTTCCCAAAGACCCTGTGCCACGTTAACTTGAAATTCAAAGCAAGGTGATCTGTCTTGATCTCTAAGTATTTTTGTCCACTTCTAAAGGCCTATGATTTAGTGACCACCAACAATTTTTAGCAACCATGGTATTGCAAACATTTTCCCAAGCACTGTAAGGACTATAAAATAAAAATAAAAGAGAAAAAATAAAAAGGAATGAAAACAATCAGAAGAATGAGGTACTGGTGGTAGCCTTAAACAATTGAAAGTTTAGACAAAAGACCAAGGCCTTTGAAGCTTTTTACAGAGTAATGTCACATGCAAAGAAAGAACAGCAGAGATACACATGACACTGTTTTTTAAGCCAGGGAAGAGAGATACCTGTTTAGAAATGGATTCATCCTGAAGAGCTATGAGAGATAAAATGGATACGTAATAGAAATGTCTCTTTTTAGGTAATCATGAATGCCAGGCAATGTGGACAATATAAAGTCTTTACTAAAAGTGCCTGAAGTTTAAAAAGAGATAATAATAGAGTTGGGTGTTTTTTAAAAAAAAAAGGCATTTTGTAATCACAAGTAGGTTGAACTGAAGGAAATAATTAGGAAATATCAGTCTGTCGGTTAATAAAATAGTTCTGTTATTAGCAATGAGAATCACTAGTGTGCTGGCAATGAAAATAAAGATGGAGTAGACTGCTGTTAAAACAGAAGAGTAACTGGTAAAATGTATATGGGGACCGCTGGGGGAAAGAGGCGGGAACAGAAGGGATAGGGTGGGCACAGGGGGAAATCATAGGGTGACACAATTTGTTTGGAGGTGGGTAAGGGAAATGGGAAAGAGCTGACAGGGATCTGGAAAGATACTGAAAAAGGTACTGTTGGGACACATAGATCAATGGAATAGAATTGAGAATCCGGAGATCAACCCATCTATCTATGGTCAACTGATTTTTGACAAGGAGATGAAATAAGTCAAGTGGGTAAACGACAGCCCTTTTAACAAATGGTGTTGGCAAAATTGGAAAAAT
>NW_006399782.1:13409010-13430268 GCF_000299155.1 Elephantulus edwardii | reverse complement strand
CATTAAAACTAATAAAATTTAATAATAATTTTTAAAAAAGGTACTGTTGGACATGGCTAATGGTGACTGATTTCATAACAGGATAAATGAGAATGTCTGTATGAAACACAGAGTGAATGAAGAGTGTTGTGGAACACAATGTATATGAACTTTGTATGCAAGCCTATGTAAAATTCAAAAATTAAATAAAGAAAGATTAAAAATAAGATGGAGTGGAAGGAAAAGGTGATTGTTATTAGGTGCCATGACTCAGTGACCATATTCAACAACAGATCTGAACCCTGTCCTATCCTGTGTCATCCTCATCATCTCAGATACACTTGAGCCCATTGCTGCAGTCACAGTGTCTCATTAGAGGTCTTCTCTTTTGCTGATTCTCTATCTTGCCAAACAGAACATCCCTTTCCATAGAAGAGCCTCTCCTAGTAACATGTCAAAAGTAGGTGAGACGAAATTTTTCCATCTTTGCCTCCAAGGTGTATTCTGGCGGCATATCTGTTTGTTCTTCTGGAGGTACTCTTCTCCAATACCACAACTCAAAGATATCAATTCTTCTTCTGTCATTCATATTCACAGTCCAGCTGTCAGGTATGTAACAAATGATTGAAAAGATAACAGGCTTAACCAGGTGCACCTTAGTCTTCTAAGTAACATCAATCACTGCTCCTTGGTAATTTGAAGAGATCCCTGACGGCAGACTTACTCAGTGCAATATCCCTCTTGATCTCCAAGCTGCTGGTAGTAAAGGAAGAATTGTCCGAACTTCTGATAAACCCTTTGCAGGACAGGAAACAGCACACTAATCTTAGATGAATACCCCAAGTCCTATCCTAGACATCTCACACCTGTGACTATAGTACCTAGGCCCCAATGACCACAATCACATGACTGGATTCCCATAGGTTTTACACAACCCCCATTAATGGCTTCTTTAAATTGTCCTTCCTCCTCCTGTTCTCCAAGGTCTCCTTCCAACATACTCACTGTAAAAAATCTGGAGAGAGTTTCTACCTCTGTGATCATCCCACAGAGCCCTCTCCCTTTCCTTTCTAGACACTTTCTTCTCTGTCACCTTTCAAGTTACATTTAGTAACCTATTTGTCAAGATATCTAGTTACCACGGTGATAAGAGAGTAACATTACAGATAGCAGAAAAATTGCCTTTCTCTTTTTACTAGCTTAAACATTTCTGTTTCCATCAATTTACCTAAAAGATTAAGCCATTAATCTCCAGATATCTGAAAACAAGCCTGCAAATAGCTCAAAACTCATTCCAAGACCAATGGAAAGTGTAAGCTTCACCCTAATTGCTTTAATTGCATGAAGAACATAATGAGATACAGCAGCAGATGGCTACAGATTAAATCTGACAGAGAAGAAATTATCTCCTCTTATTGATGAAACTTTGCCTGGAGAAAAAAAAAAGTAAGGCATTTTATTCAGAAAGTAAAATATATGCTTTTTTAAAAGTTATCTGATTTTTCTATTGCTTTAAAATAGTAAGTCCTATTTCAAAAAGAGAAGCCATTGATTTCACGTCCATTTATGTTACTATATGTAGCTGAGATAAACATGGATTCCTGCCGAACAAAGTAAGACGTGCTCACAGAAGTCTGTTAGGAGTCTGTATGACAAATCATATACTTTCACGAGCCAACAATATAATCTTAAAGAGTGTTGTTGTTGCTGCTGTTGTTGTTATGTGCCGTCACGTCGCTTGCGATTCATAGTGACCCTATGTACAACAGCCCTAAACTGCTCTGTCCTGTGCCAATCGCACTGTCCCTGACACTCCCATCCCGATAACTCCAGTCACTGAATCAATCCACCTCATAGAGGGCCTTCCTCTCCTGCGCTGTCCCTCCACCCTCCCAAGCATGATGGCCCCCTCTAAGGACTGGTCCCTCCTTACAACGTGTCCAAAGTATGTTAGACAGAACCCCAGAAACTTTGCCTACAAGGAGCCGCCCGATTTAACCCTCTCCAGGATGAATCTGTTTGTTTTCCTAGCAGTCTATGGTACCCTCAATACTCTTCTCCAGCACCACAGCTCAAAGGCATCAATCCTTCTATCCTCCCTAGTCATTGTCCAACTCTCTGATGCATAACAAATGATAGCAAAGACCATGGCCTGTATCAGACGCACCTTAGTCTCCAGAGAGACACCATTTCTCTTCAGTACTTTGGAGAGGTCCCTAACAGCAGACTTTCCCATAGCAATACGTTTTTTAATTTATGCTTTGTCAAATGCAAAACTGTACTGAGATCAGTCTTTGAAGCTAGACTTAACAATAAAAACTCTCTATCAAACACTGTTAGTTCCATCTTTGCATAAAAAAATGGAGCATGGAGCAACACTACCTCCAGACTCCAAATGCCATGGTAACAGTAATCATGCCAAATTCAATGACCAAAATGAAGTCATATTTTTCTTTTAAAAATTATTCCATCTTCCCAAACTTCATTTTTCTGGTTACTGGGAAAAGATGACTGAAATTTCAAAGCTAGCTTTTCTTACACTTCCTTAATGTTTTACTAGCAAATAGTATGTTATGTGCAGACATCCTGTTAGACATAACCCCCTCAAAAATGCCCACTCATCCATTCTTTTCCTGCTCACCTCATGCCCATTCTATTTTTATAACAGCAGTCTAACACAGTATTTTTCCTTTTGTTACTGAGATTCTTCACTCTGCATAATGTCTTCCAGACTCATCTATGTTGTGCAGTGTTTTACAACTTGGAATGAATGAAGAGACATTTTATGTATGACAATTTGCAATCCAGAAAAAGACAAAGTGAATGGGGAAGGGTAAGTGTGTATTAGTGAATGAACGAAAATCTATCCTTTCTGTAAACTTTGATTAAAATCACAATTTTTTAAAAAAATACCCTCATCACTTAAGTGTCCAGCATCTCCTCATCTACCTCTGAATTATTATCTCAAAGTAGACAAAAGAGGTAGATGAGGAGATGCTGGACACTTAAGTGATGAGGGTATTTTTTTTTAAATTGTGATTTTAATCAAAGTTTGTCCTTTATTTTTGCCACTACTAGGTAGGCTACTACAGACAAAAATAAAGGACATCTTCTTCCACTGGCTCTTGTCAAGGGCTTTCTTCCTGGAAAGAACAGGATTTCAGTGTTTCTCATCCTGCCCCAAGCAGCTTGATGCTGAGGCCAAGCCCCAGTGAGTGATGTCAAGATGTGATCACTCCCTTCTTCTATCCAAACTCCACTCAATTAATAGAGATGACTTGGCCTCTGGAGACTTCAGCCAGAGGACTGAAAATAGTGATAACCCCTATGGCCCTTCTCATCTTACATGAGATGATAGCTCCATGCCAGAGAAGTCTAGCCAAAAGGACCTCAGGCCACACTCCACTTTTACCGAGGGCTCAGCCCCTAGAGCAAAGAAATCACTAAGAAAAATGCTCATCATCATCCTGGCCCCAAGCTCCAGAGCCATGACTTAGAGGTTTATTCTTGCAAGAGAAACATCATATAATACAGCCCCTAATCTCTTCATTTCCATGGTTTTACTGGCAAAAGAGTGTCAACGTTTAAGCATACGAGAACCCTGAATGGGAGCGTAGGTTGTGGTGCAGTGTAATTGAGAGAAGATTCTTAGATCTCATGAAGATACGGGCTATGTATGTGATAGGTTGGCTAGTTCACAATGAATACTGGAGAGTAAGGAAGCTAGAAGGGATTCTCCCTTGATTGAACAAACAGCAAACAGTGACTTCAGAATCTATTTCATCACAGGGGCTACAATTTAACACGTTGCCACACACTTTTCTTTTTTTTTTTTTGCCACACACTTTTAAATTGACGACTGTGCTTAGAAACACACTCCCGCCCCCATAACCATCATTTACGGCAACGTCTTAATTGGATACATCTGTACAGGATTTCATGACCTCCGAACTTATCAAAAGCTAAAGAGCAATAGGCCAATAACTAGTGGGATTTATGAGTCAGATCTCAGTGCCCATAGATTCCGGTTTTGAGTGAGGGGGTTAATATCTCAGAGTTGCTGAGAAAAGAGGAGGGTCCAACGGAGCACTAGTGTCATCCCAGCGTAACTCTCTGGGAGCAGCATCAGAAGCTTAACAACTTATTGACAGAAATAAACTTAAATAAAGGTTAGACTATATTCTCCAGTTTGCAACCAAAAGTTGAGATAACATACAAAGTAACAGGAAAGACTGGGCTTTATAGGGGGCTGGAGGAAGTAGGCAGGAAAACTACCCACAGAGCAACCAGAGGTTGGATTTCACAGGAAAATATATTTCAAACTAGTAACTATAAATTCGTTCACAGCCCTAATAGAAAGCATTCTTTTTACTTAAAGAAGGAAGTAGAATATGAAAATTTTAAAAATTCACAACAGAGGCTCAACAGTAGATCCAAACTGGCAGAAGAGATAATTAAGAGAACTTAAAGACAGATCCTCACAACAGAAAACTCAATAGACTACAAACTGGATAAATGTACACACTTTAAAGCAGGTGCCTCGAAGTACAAAAGATGAAAATCAATCGCAGCACAGGGAACAAACTCCTGAAAGAAATGTGATGTGTCATAGTAACAAAATCTCATTGATAATATAAATAATTTCTTAGCAAAATCAACAGTGACCTTCTGGCACTGGGATAAAATGTTCAAAGCACTCAAAGTAAAAACTGTCAACCAAAAATATTATAACCAGCAAAAGTTCTCCATTGAAAAATAAAAGAGAAATGAAGACTTTCACAAATAAACTGAGAGACACAAAAACAGACTGACACTAGAAAAGGATAACTTATGTAAATATCAAGCACAGAAAAGCTGGAGTGACTACAGTACTATCAAACAGAAGAGGCATTTTAAACGACAAAACGTGTTACTAAGGACAGAGACATCTGGAATACATAAAGTAAAAACTGATAGAAACAATAGGAGAAACAGCCAAAAATAATAGGTGGAGATGTCAATACTCCACTTCAAATAATGGATAGAAGTAGACATAATCATCAACAATGAAATGTAAGACTTCAACAACACTACATATCAATTAGAACATTTAACAAGACACTCATCCAACAACAACAAAAAAAAAGAATACATTCTTCTCAAACATATACAGTATATTCTTCCAGGAAAGACCATATACTAGACTTTTAAAATTAGCCTTGTTGTTGTTATTGACTGCCATCAAGTCGAGCATGACTCACAGAGACCCTATGAGCAAAGGCGTGAAGCCTTGTGAAGCCTTTCTGTAACTATCATCATTTATCAAAGTTCAGAGTTTCCAGAGGCATGTTGTTTAGGAAGTGGATGCCACTCCTACTACAAAGTTATGTTCCTCCAACAACAATGGAGAAAGATCAATAACAGGGGGGGAAAAAAACCAAACCAACCAACAGCAGAGGAAACATACAGGACAGCTGCTGCCATGCTCCTATCTTCTCAGAAATAGCCAAAGTGGTAATATCAATGCAGAGGACCTGTGACCACCGGTCTGGTAATATTGTAACTCAAATCAATTTCTATAAGAAAATCTAGTGAGCTTAACTTAGGTCTCTAGGTAGATCACTTAATAATTGATAGGAATTTTTTTCTTATACTTATTCTTATTTTCTTCTATCCATCTTCAAAATGAGTCAATCTGATAAATGCATTGATGCCTTAAAAACTGAAAAGAGAAATATGATACATAACAATAGTTAGAGAAGGAATTTTCATTTATCAAATGCTTAAAGACGTATTTCCCAAGAACCAAATCCATTATCCTTCCTGTGAAATGTGAGCTAAAAGAGGGTGGTGGTGGTTGTTGTTATGTGCCGTCAAGTCACCTGTGACTTACAGCAACCCTAGGTACAACAGCTCTGAAATCCACCCTGTCCTGAGTCAGTCTCACTGACTGTGCCACACCTTCCCACATTGTCCTAGTTACTGTATCAGTCCATCTCATCCAGGGTCTTCCTCTCCTGTGCTGACCTTCCACCCTTCTAAGCATGATGTCCTTCTCCAAGGATCTGTCCCTCCTGGCCATGTGCCCAAATTATGTGAGGTGGAGTTTCAAAATCTTAGCCTCCAATCACAAATTCAGTTTCACCCTCTCACAGATAGACCTAGTTGTTTTCTTGGTGGTCCATGGTATGTTCAAGACTCTTCTGTAACACAAAAACTCAAAGGCATTGATTCTTCTGTCCTCCTTGGTTACTGTCTAGCTCTCTGATGCTTAGCAAGTAATTGTGGAGACCATGGCCAGGATCAGGAACACCTTAGTCTCTATACAGACATCACGGCTTCTCAGTACAATATGGATAGTGGTTAATGATATTTTATCATTTACCAAGTTTCACATTAAGAATTATTTTATTACATTAATGGGTGGTGGTTGTTATGGCCCTTCAAGTTGGAAATGACCCATGGCTGACCCTCCTGCAGGTTTTCAGAGGCAGTAAATCACACAGAAGAAAGTTTCTCATCTTTCTCCCATAACCAGTCCCAAAACAGTTCTACTACCTCTATGAACCTGGAGAAAGGGGGAAAGTCACACAAGTGTTGAGGACTTTCGTTCATAGGGTCGCTATGAGTTGCCTACGACTCGATGGCACTTAACAACAATAACAACAACACAGAGAGAGAGATCAGTTGGCCTAGTGTAGAGAAAGTGATGCTACCAAGCCAAAGGTGGGTGACTTCTAATCCACAGCCATCAAGCCTTTCACTGTTTTTGTTTAAACATTCTACTAGGTCATGTAACCCTGGTGTGTCCACTTGCTGTACAGAGGTAACTTGTGGTCGCTGTGAGGTTGAACACTGTGACACTGATGAGTCAAATGTGAGACTGGTTACCCATGGTGGACAGTGTTTGGTGGAGCTTCCCGATTAAAACAAGCTTGGAAGCAGGAATGGCATCCTTCCGTACATAGTTTGCCTCCAGAAACCCTATGAACCTGGAGAAAGGATGAAAGTCACACAAGTGTTGAGGACTTTCGTTCATAGGATCGCTATGAGTTGCCTACAACTCAATGGCACTTAACAACAATAACAACTCATCTTCAACTTCCATGAAATGTTTTTCTCAAAAATTTCATTAGAATTTCCTTTTTCCCCCTCCTTCTTAATACCTTTACTTAAAAGACCTGCTAAAAAGTGAACTCTCACAACAATGAATGATTGGAAATCCAAGTTCTCTAAAAACATTTGTTAAAATCTCAATTAAAATTTAAAAAATTCTAAAAAATAATGAGAAGCCATGTGTTAAATCTAAAAAAAAAAAAAACCAATACACACACACAAACAAAAAAAACCCCACCTCACAATGAAATACCACTCTACACCTATCGAAATCAAAATGATGATCACAGCAAATGTGTATGACACCACAGATCCACTGGATCACTCACGTACACCGGGTGGGAACATGAAGTAGTGTAATCACTTTAGATAACAGCTCTTCAATTCCTTTTGAAACTGAAAAGCAGACTTCCCCTAAAACCCAACTGCAGTCTTGATATGCATCTACAGATATGAAACCATTTCGTGTAGAAACGTTCACCAAGATTTTGTAGCTTTATTTGTAATTGCCAAATCACTAGGGCTACCCAAGTGTCCTTCAGTGGATGTATGCTGGCACAAACTGGCACATTCACATCAGCAAGGAAAAGGAATGGACAAGCTATGAGTTGAAGGAACTGCAAATACACAAAGCTAATGGGGAAAATAAAAAAAGCCAAACCCAAATGGATACATACAGCATAAATCCTCTCACATGTTACTGTTAGATGAATCCTCTTACATGTTACTGTTATTGTTAGGTGAATCCTCTTACGTGTTACTGTTGTTATTGTTAGGTGCTGTTGAGTTGACTACCACTCAGCAACCTTGTAAACAAAAGATCTGAGCCTTGCCTGATCCTGTGCCATCCCCACGGTCTCTGATATGCTCAAATCCACTGTGATATTCACCGTGTCAATCCATCTCACTGAGGGGCTTCCTCTCTTTCTCGAACCTTCCACTTTTTCCAGCGTGGGAGCTTTTTCCAGGACTAGCTCATCCTGACAGCATGCCCAAAGCATGTGAGATGAAGTATCACCATAGTGCCTCTAAGAAGCACCATGGTGCTCCAAAATAGCTATTTTGGCAGTCCACTTATATAACATTCATGAAATAACATAACTGTAGAGATGGAGAATGGATTAAGAAATGTCAGGGACAGGGAGAAGAAGATGATGACCATGGCTACTAGTGGTGGCATGAGGAAGACTTCTGATGATGTTACAAATGGATTTTGAATGTGGTGGTTATGCAAGGCTACATGTGTGATAAAATTATAAAGACATATGCATACATACACAGATAAATGCATACAGAACTATGAAATATACTCTGTATTGAACTAATGTCAATTTCCTAATTTGATATACAATAGTTACATAAGATGTTAACACTGGAGGATGCTGGGTGAAGGATATAGGAGAACTTCCTGTACATTCCTTTGCATTTTCTGTGAACCCATAATTATTTCAAAATACAAAGAAAAAAATCAGAACCAAAAAAGTGAACTCTCAAAAGTTTCTTAATGATAGTTGCAATAATCAACATGTATCATGCCTCAGTATTAAATTAACTGAAATCTCAATGGCTTTACACATAAAGTTTATTTCTTGTTTATGCAATGTCATAGAGGAACTGGGTGGCTTTCTCCAAACTGTGGCTCAAGGAACCACTGAAGCACTTTTTTTTTAATTATTATTTTTGTGTGAGTGTACCGTCAAATCAGAACTGACTGGTACAGGAGGAGATTGTCCCTCCTTCCCCAGCAGAGCATCTGGTGGATTCGAACTGTGCGCCTCTGGGATTGTAGTTGCAGCTCCTTGCCACTAGGCCAGAGCTCCCCTCAAAGCATCATCTTAAGAATCCATAATCTCACCATGTGGTCTTCACAATCCATACGGAAAATATTTTTTGGCTTATAAATGTTATATAGTAATTTCACTATAATCTACTGGTGAGAGTAAAGTGTATGACTCCACTCTGATGGCAAGAAAATGAGGTATTATCAATGTCTAGTCAGATAAAAATAAAGTAGGAAATGTAACATTATCTCCATAACTGAGGCATTCACAATATACCTAATTAACTACCATGGACCTGGAAGTATTTCCAGTATATTCACAGTAACGTCAGGAGATTAATATTATTCTCAATTATTTCAAAGAAACTAAGGACCCTAAAATTAAGTAGCATACCTAAGATTATACAGTTAGTGAATGGATTAACTGAGATTAAATTCAAGCAATTCTAGAATTCATTATGCCATACTGCTTCTCTAATATGCAAGACACAGGGCTAATAAGCATATTAAGGACACTGGTCTTCAAATATCTGTAGAGTTGTCTCATGAAACAGAATTTTATAAAGTCTGAAAATCTTGAAAGAATTAAGATTTGAGAGTTCATTATGAGACAGCTATAATAAATACTGTGCACTTATTTCATCTAAGCCTCACAACACTCCAACAAGGTGGATATTAGTATTTCAACTATACAATGAGAAAAACAGACTTGAACAGATTAAAAAAAACTTCACTAGGATTACAGATAGGGAGGCTTAAAATCCAAGTCAATCTGGTTCCACAGAGCCAATGCAAGTTTCCACTATGTCCCACTACTATTTCAATGTAGATGATGCATATACAAAATAGTAGCTCAAAAATCAAATGGTAAAGAAACATAATTTTATAGTTTTTTAAGTGTTTTTCTCAGTAGTTAAACTTAATTTTCAAGGAGACCTTGTAGCACAACAGTTAAGTAGCATGGTGCTAATTAAAATGTTAGCAGCCCAAACCCACTAGTTGTTCCACAGGAAAAAAACTATGACAGTTGGATTCCATATAGTTTGCTGCTTTATAAAAAACTAATTTTCGTTTGTTTGTTTTGGCAGTGTTTCAACAGAAATATTTAAAAATTTTTATTTGAGAGAAAGTTTACAAATCATATTGACTTTTCAATTATTCATATATATTTCGTTTCATAATATCTTTTACTCAAAAAACATCTACCCTTGCTTGAAGGAAGTGAAAGATTTACCCAAGTAGATCAAAGACTACAGCTCTCAACATGATTATATCTCCACATGGAGGGGGTGGGGAGGGACCTAACAACAACAAAAACTTCTCACAATTGGTTCAATACTTGAAGGCTATGATAGGTGGAGGGAAAAATTTAAGTTGCCATGATTACCTTGAACTTGAATCCACTATCAATACACACCACGGCAGCATCCAAGAAAAAGATGTGGTACTTTGGGCAGATCTGCTGTCAAGAACTTTTTAAAAAAAAAACAAAAACAAAAACAAAACACTTCTTTAAAGTACTAAAGAGCAAGGATGTTACTTTAAAGACTAAAGTGTGCCTGACTCAAGCCATGGTCTTTTCAACTGCTTCATATGAATTTAACAATTGGGCAGTGAACACAGAAAATTAAAGATCAACCCCACTTAAATATTTTTTAGTGATAAGTATCAAATATATACCACAGGCTGAAAAAAAAAGAACAAATAACTCTGTCTTGGACAAGGTACAACCAGGGTGTTTCTAGAAGCAAGAGAGTTGACACTTTATCTCTCATAATTAAAGCACGTATTCAGGAGAGATCAGCCCTTGGAAAATGGCACCATGCTGAGAAAGGTGAGGATCAGAAAGAGGAAGACATTGTACAAGACGGGTTGACACAGAGACTGCAAAAATGAGCTTGAACACAGAAGATTGTGATAATGGCACAAGATAGGATCTGTTCACCGTGAGGCCACAGTGAGTCAGAGTCAACTGCAAGTCACCAAACCACATCATCATGCACTGAAATCCACCACACGGCACACAGCAGCAACATACAAACATTTCTGTTCTGAAGTTCCATTTAGCTAGGAGGAAGAAACTTAATGCTTGCCATTTTCTCTAGTCTCTCTGATTTCTTATCTCTAGGAAGAGGGTGAGATGAACTGTCGGTAGAAGTCAACTCTCTTCTAGAATTCTTCAAATCTTCCTATGGATTTTTTGAAGTTCAATACCAATGTCCAGGTTCTCACAATAACTACCTGACTCTGCTTCCTCTATTAATCTACAAAATCTTTTTCTCTTTTACAAATTTAAATTTATATCCAGGTCGAGGCTTCATAACTTCTGAAATTCACAACCCAGATGCATGCCTCTTCTCTCCATCCAGCTAAGGAATCATTTCTTATAAACATAGCACCAAAAGAGGGGTGCAGTGGATATGATCAGAGGGCAGCATTCAACAGAATTAGAAAAGAACACCAGTTAATATACCACAATAATGACTAGTTCTATAAAGAGGTTTTAACAACCAACACTGCTTAAAATGCAATCAGGTGTATGAAACACTGAACATTCCACTATAAGAATGTGAAAGGAAGCATCATACATTTACAGCAATAAGGGTATTTACCAGATATACTGGTATGAGAAGTGAAGAGACAGAAGAGAGTTAGAGGGGGAAAAAAAGAATGAAATAGAAAAACACATATACCCACTCCTCATTCATCTGCATGGGTAGTTTCCAAAGACCAGATCCTTATACACAAATGGGTGTTGCACAAAAATTGAGGATGATCACACCTGCTTCCAGTGGAAGACAGCTACATCAGTACATAACTGCCAAATAGCACCATGATGTAAGTGCCAAACCACAAAGAATCATGGTCCAGCAGAGCTGACACATCACTCTATCAGTGTTATTCTCCACTTTCATCTCACACCTGAGCTTTCATTACTAAGAGACATACATTGTCAATGCACAAAAGAGTTGGATAATACAGTTTTTACTAATGCCATAAATGTAAAATGTCAGATATCAATACAATGAGTAAATGATGAGTAGGTATAATTTTAAAGCTCAAAATAGCCATGTTTCATAAGAATCATATATTATAATTCCTCTTTGGAGAGACTATTTTGGGAAGATTCACCAGAATAAGACCTTAGTTCTAAAAACCCCCAACAATTCACAACACTGCCTAGACACTGGCATTGTACTTGGAAAGAATTTCAAGGAAAGTTTAAAATACTCCAGAGAATAAATTTCTACCGATATTCTACCTTATCCCTTCCTGGAACCTAAAAATGCAGAAACGCCTCAGATCTCCAAGCTAAACGTGGACTGCTCCCCATAGAATTGAAGCTTAGTCTCTCCCACACACGCAATAATGAAAATTAAATTTATTATTATCATCCTAAAGGCAAGAAAGATATTTTTATCAAGCTTGTAAACAGTTGTGAAGGCTGACTGAAAAATATGAAGGAGAATTGTTGGAATGGGTACTTAATAGATTTTGTATCTCTTATTAAGTGTAAACTGTATATGGTGTAAACTGTATGGTTTTAAGGAACACGTACCAAATATGCAAGAGAATGGACAATAGATGGGCCAGTCCAACCTCTCCAGAGAATCAGTACGGTTCTGGTCCCAAGTGAATTGTGCCTCAGATACCAACAGACAGCAATCCTTAGTTGCTGGTGGAATTAATAGTAGCTACTCTCATCCCCAGCAACTCTAGGCTCTATCAGACAGCATGAAGGGTAGTGGACACTGCGCAAGGGAGACAGACTAGAATGACTGATTGAAAGAGAGTAGGAAGGTACTAGTTATCAGAAGCCTCAAGACTGCCTATTCCCTCTTCCTCCTCCCCTTTTTTCTCCCTCCCCTCTCCTACCCATTCATTTCTCTTTCTGTCTCTTTTCCCCTACCCCACATCACCCCACCCTTCTCCCACTGACAATCAGAATGGACTCATAGCTGACCTTCCACTGTGTTTCCAAGTGTGTAAAACGCACGGCAAGAGCTCATCTTTCTCCTGTGGAGCCACTGCTGGATTCAAACCACCAGAGAAGCATGACCTATGGGTTAGCAGTGCGACTCCCTAGAGACCACTCTACCAGAGCTTCAGTACTGGTAGCAAGACAACTGACATACACAGCGATCAGAAAGGAATAGATAATATTAAAAAAATAAGATTTATGAAAATCTGCTGAATGAGAAAAAGACTACCCTTTCTAAGAGTAACACAGGATATACAATGAGGAAAAAGGTGAAGGTGCTGAAAACCATCTCAAAACTTCAGAGCTGCAAGCACTCAAAGCTCAGGGGGGAAAAAAGCAGACAAAGCTTGACTCAGTCAGTGTTAAAACTTCAGAGCCTCCAGAAGAGAGAAAACAGAGCACAGGAGACGAAGAGACAAGGAAAGGCATTTTCATATATCCCTTCAACAGCCTGGAGATTATTTTCTGATTTTCCTAATGTTGTTGTGTGCCTTCGAGTCAGAACTGCCTCACAGCTGAGTCTCCCATAGGTTTTCAGATGCAGGAGCTCTGGTGGCCTAGTGGCAAGAAGCTGTGCCGCAATCCCAAAAGCACATGGTTCAATGCCACCAGCTGCTCTGCAGAAGATGGGTGGGCAATCTGAAAATCCATCCTTCTCCCGTGGAGCCACTGCTGGAATCAAAGCACCAGAGAAACATGAGCTATGGATTTACAGCCTCTGAAAACCCACCTGAGGGTTAGCTACATATTAACAACACAGAATGGCATGGAAGGAGACTGCTCATCCTTCTCCTGAAAAGCCCCTGGTGGATTCAAATCACGTGCCTTTTGGGATTGCGACAGAGCTTCTCACCACGGGGCGAAAACTGTTGTCTGAGAGCTAATAAAATAATAAAAATAATGCAGATATTCTAAAGCACTCTCAGAGGAACCAGATCTATTATGCCACGTCAAAATGCAGATTGGTGTTTATGCAAAAGATCACATGAAAACTTAAGACCCTTCAAAATTCAGTCTTATTTCATTTCAAAGCTGTATTTCAAACCAAAAGAACAATTACAGTTGAGAGAGAAAAGGAAGGTAACAGTACTTGAGCTCCATCAAGGACAGAATTGAAGAGGAGAGGGAGGAGGAGACCTGCTGGACATTTTAAATGACAAATTTATTTTCAATATAATGTCAATTTCTGTCCTGTCATGACTCAAGGAAAAAGGAACTCTTTTACATGTTATTTCTATCATTACTACTGATTACTAAGAGAAAAAAAGCTACATTTCTGGCATTGACCTCCTTTAAACCCCAGATCCATATATTGAAATGTTTGCTACAAACAGTTGTTTCAAATGGATCACATCCCACAAGTAAAGCATGTTTAGAATTCAATTTACAATCCTCTGCCCAAAAATCTGATCTGTTTCCTTTACTTGCTTTACCAGTTAAATGCAACCAGGCCATAAAACTAAGGAACTCACTCTTGACAATATTATCTTTAAAAACGAATTCATCACAGATCTCCTAAACTATTTTCACTGGGTCTCCTCTTTTGTTATCTGATATCTTTGTTAGCATCTCTCCTGTGAACCAGCTTAATATAACTTCCTTCTTCCCATCCTGACTCATGCCTCCACACTAAACCAGGGTTCTCCTTTTAAAATGTAAATTTTATCATGTCATACTCCTTTATAAAGCCTTGGAATAAATTCCACTCACTCCCTTTTCTACAGGACATTGATCAAGTGCCTTATTAACAAGACAAAGAGGTCTTCTATAAGCTGGCATTTACAGCTTCACCTTCCACCTCTATTTTACATCTTGCCACAGACTGAACGGCCTCTCCTAAAAATATGTGTCAAGTCCCTGGCCCATGATTCTCAGAATTATGTAATTATCCCATGTATTATAAATGCCAGCCTCTTATAAGATGTTAATAAGGTAGAATTAAAGGCAGGTAGGTAGGTAATGATGTCATTATCTCCCATGATGTAATGTAATTAGCCAATTATTTGGAAGGGGATTAGGGTGGGCTGAAACACTTCATCAGGTCACAGTCCTAATCTCATGTAAGGGATGTTTCCATAGGATGTGGCCTACAAGATCTTCGGTTTTCAAAAATGAAGTAAGCAGAGCAAGACAGATTTAATCATGATGAAGAAAGAAGCCAAGAGTGGAGCTCATCCTTTGCACCGAGGTTCCAGCACTACTCGGAAACTACCAGAACCAGAAGACACATGCAGAGAAAGCCTCCCTCTAGAGCCAGCACCTGAATTCGGATTTCTTATTGTTGCTGAGTACCATCAAGTCGGAACCAACCCATGGCTGACCCCCCAGCAGGTTTTCAAAGGCAGTAAATCACACAGGATTTTAATATGGATGAAGAAGGATGGCAGAAGAATTGATACCCTTCAGCTGTCGGAGAAGAGCATTTGGCCAACCAAGAGAATAAACAGTTATGTCTTGGAGGGGGCGCAGCTGGAGTGCTCTTTGGAGGCAATAATGATGAGGCTTTGCCTTCACATACTTTGGACATATTGCTAGGAGGAGCTATTTCTTGGAGAGAGACATGATGTTGGGAAGGTTGGAGGGCCAGCAAGGGAGAGAAAGACCCTCAACCAGGTAACATATTCACAGGGTCACTGTGAGTCATACTCGACTCAACAGCACCTAGCAACAACAACAAATCACACAGGAAGAGACTACCCATCCTTCTGCTATGAAGCAGCTGGTGGATTTGAACTGTGTGCCTTTGGCACCGCAGTACAGCTTCTTACCACTAGGCCACCAGAGAAGAGAATAAATTTATTACAGTCATCCACTTGTGGTATCTCTGCTCTAAAAGTCTAAGTAACTAAGCAAGCCTGAACATTTTGTGGTTATACCAGTTATGCTGTCTTATACTATTTTCCCCATGTAGTTCTCTCTGCCTGGAATATTCATCCTCTGAACACAAAGCCCCAGTTTACAAATGCATTCCTTTAATAACCCTTCTCTGATTTCTCCTACCACTTTGTCCTCTTCTCCCACTCGACAATAACGAGAGCCCTTCCTTGGTAGCTGCACAGCAGTCATGCCTCTTTGCTGTTCTGTGGTTTTGACTAAGACTCATAGAGACCCTGTGACGAACAAATCACACCTTGTTCTATCCTGCACCATCCTTGCTATCTCTGGTACGGCCAAGCTCACTGTGACAGTCCCTATCTCAATCCACCTCATGGAGGGTCTGCCTCTCTCTCACTGGCCTTTCCCAGCATGATGTCTTTTTTCTAAGGAACTTCCTGGCAACACGCCTAAAGTATGTAAGACAAAGTGTCACCACCCTTGTCTCTGGGGACCATCCTGCTTGCACATTCTCCAAGACAGACTTTGTCTTTTCGCCAGTCCATGGGATAGTCAGTATTTTTCTCCAACATATGTCTCTTTAGCAACAATCAATTTAGAGTTAAATGTCTGCTTACTTATTGGCACTACTCATTAGCATATAAAACTGTTCAAAGAGGCTATCTTCTCCTCTAAACAGTGTTTGAGCTCAACAAAAGTTAATTTAATTAAGTTAAATTTTACTCAGTAAGTGCTTCAATTTGTACTAATGTTTTTATCTGTAACATTTTTCCTTAGAATTTTATACAGGCACAAATGATTGATTTATAGTAAGTAGTCTTTTAGGAAAATAAGAAAGAAGCCCTTACAAAAGTCGTCCTGTATCATCAAGGGCACTGAACCAAGCACTTCCACATTTTATTTCCTATCTAACGTGGCCCTCTAAGGTAGGCAGTGGCAGTATGCTACTTTCACAGTGCAGGCAGCTAGATATTAGAGAATAAACCATCCTCCCATCAAACAGCTGGAAAGAGAACATGTAAATACTGAAATGCAGGTTTTACATGAACCCAATAATGCATGTCACATTAGCAAGAACACAAAAATTAAATGGAAGTGCTAACACAGACCAAAAAGAGATTACACTGTCACAGTTTCCTCTTTTCTCTCTGTTTCTCAGCAGAATAGGAGACTCCAGAAAATTAAGTCACTTTCAAATGATGGCTGTTGGTGAGAAGACAGTGCTAAGGGAAGTTAAGGTTAATGACTCAATAAAACGAAGCATTAATTAGTTTAATTCTGTTAAAAAGTCATCCACTAAACTCTTAACCCTGGCCAACCAATTTCACAAACACATGGTCCAGGAAAATGCTTTCAGTTTAAATCTACCACCACAACTCAAAATAGTAGCCTTCCTTAATGATGAGGATGATGTCTGTCCTCTAGTAGGAGCTAATTTTACAGCTGACCCTCTAGAGGGTTTTCAGAGGCAGTCAATCTCCTGAGAGGAGACTGCTCATCCTTCTCCTGATGAGCGGCTGGTGGATTCAAACCCCGTGCTTTGGAGATTGCAGCGTGGCTTTTTACCAGTACGCTAGCATTTAGTGACAATCTACACTATGAAAGATACTGCTAAGAGGAACACTGCCAATTTTTGTAGACAGTGTAAAACAGACTGCCTATCTAGAAAGGTGAAGGAGGTCCCTCCCACATTAGGGCTTAGTTCAAGTGAGAGGTTAAGTGTGAGGACAGGCTGCCACTCACAGCACGCACGTACACACACACACACATACACCTAGGTTTGGGGATAAACAGGCACGAGCTGTGGGGTGCTGAGAACTGGGAGTTGGCATCAGAACCATGACTCAAGCTTGACATAAGCACTGGGACAAGGACCGTACCCACCACTTCTCGAAGTCCTGCCTGGGAGTATGGGGTCACAGAAACAGTAGGCTGGCCTGCTTGGGGGAGGTAATCCAGTCCAAATAACGATTGCTTTGGCTGCTGCTAAACAATGTTGGAGTTCATCACTCAAACAACTAAAAGAGATACTATTCAGAGATACCAGGCAGAAAGCCCAACAACAGCAGCCTTGAAAAAGACAACAGAAGAAAGAATGTAGCAGCAACTTACTCACTGGGCATGTGACTTGAGACTCTTGGCAGACTGCCTCATGGGGCTGGACAGTTCGTGGGCAGAGAAATTACATCTTATTCTCCACTGCCAGGGGCCAAGAGGGGCAGACAGAGCAAGACCAACTCAGATCTTTCATCAAGCTAATAATCAATGAGACCTTCTTAAGAAGAACAATGAATAACCAACACTCTCTTCTGTTTTACACACAAATGTGATGGCTCAGCACTGCTCTAATGGGGCGTTAGGACTCCTACAACTTCAAACCATTTTGTAATAAATTAATTGGGTATCAAATGTGCAAACAATGCAAGGTCTCTCACCTGGCAGGCAAAGTTCTGAAGCAAAAGCAAAGGAAGGGCAGAGTTCAGTTTAACAATACAACCAACATTAATAGGGCATGAACTGAGACACTGGGCCAAAAGCAGCTAATGCAAAGATTAATCAGACATGTCTCCGTCTTTAGATATTAGGGGACTGGGGGAGAGGGGAGATGCAAAAAAAAAAAAAAAGGAGAGAGTCAATATAAGTAATATGGTAATTGCTGGGACTCTATGTGCATAGTTTTATATTCAGACCACCAGTCAAAGTTAAAAAGCCAAAGCAAGCAAATGTGGAACCCCCAGGAAAACCAAGGGGAAGAGTTAAAAAACAACCCTGGAAATAACCTGGATCGGATTTCCAAATAAAGACACAAATTATAAAGACAGTGTGGCTGGTCCGGAGTCCAAAGTCCTACCTGGGCTGGAACTCAAGTGTCCTGAGACCATCCACCGCTTTCCACCATCACAGATACTGTTCTGATAGTGCAAAAAATAGGGCAAGTGCCATGCGAATGAGACGGAGCAATTAAGACTTTCAAAACTGCAGATGCCACAGATACAACAGACTAATGAGTCCGGAATGATGCTGGGAGTGAGGATATTGGGGCTGAATGGCTTCAAAGGTGAGAAACCAGGAGGGCAGCAAGGTATCTGCATGTGGTGTCAGTAAAACCAGAAAAGAAAAAAAAATAAAATATTTCATTTATAACTGTCAGCAAACACTAACCTCAGGGGTTGCAAAAAAGGTTGCTTCAATGGTACTACTAGTTCTCTACTCCTCCCCTACAACAAAGATTTCTTTTACCACTGCTGCTGGAAATGTAGAGATGTCTCCTCTCTGAATTCTAGATTTATTAGGGATTGCTGACACTAAAGCACATTACAACATATTTCCTGTACTTCGGGCCAAGTTCGCCCATCCTTCCTCCAGCAGAAGTTTCCTTCATTATCTTGAAGCCACATCCACATAAACTGAAACAAAGCCCAACTCAAACTACTCTGGAAACTGAAAGGCAAAGCCAGGTGTGATCATGAGTACACCAATGCTACACTTAATCCACTCAACAAATACGTACTGGCTCACTCAGTGTCATGCACTGGTTTAAACCCTGACGGAGGGAGGGTGGGGGTAAAGGACAAGGAGACAGATCAAAGGCAGAAAAAGACAAATAAGGCACATTCCCAGTAGGGAGGAAAGCAAATATACAAGCAAGTAACTGTGAAGCTATTTATGAAAGCAATGAATGCCACTCAAATTGTAGTCTATGGACCAGTACTGACCCACAAATTGCCTGTCATTGACCCACAACAAGAGAGCCAAGTACAAAGACCAAGAGTAGCAATTTACAGGCATTTATCACAATACACCAGTCATTTTAGGCTTGCTGAATATAATAAAAATGATTAAAGCTTTCCTGTATCTGTTTATACTTCACTTCTCTAAAATATCATCTTATTACCTTTTATAATATTATCCATCCATAAATAGTTTGAGAAGTAATGTAATAAGGCAATTTAATAGAAATGTGATACACTGTACTACATGAATGGTCAAAAAAAGATAAAAAGGCCTTTGAGACTTAAGAGAGACTCCAGAGGAAAGATAACCTTTGAGCACCAAAGGATAACTAGGCTTTTCAAGAGATATAGCAAGGGGTGAGAGGCACTCCAGGCAGAGAAAGAGCATCTGCAGAGACTTGGGTATTATAAAAGTGCTGGGTATGTTTACAGAATACACTTTGAGAAACAATCATAAGCAATTAAGAGTGAAGAAAATCAAGTTGCAACTCTGGGCTTTAGCCACAATGCAACAAGGAACCACTCAAGATTTTTGTAAGCAGGAGAAAGCTGTGCTTAAGTTTTAATTAAAGGTCTTCTGGTAACAGTATGGTGGATAGATTAGAAGGGGAGAAGTGGAGGGAAGCCAGACCAGTTTTGAACATACAAGGTAGCACTGGCTAGGAAGCTCTGGTGGCTGAATGGGTAAGGAGTTGTGCTACCAACCCAAAGGTAGGTGGTTCAAAGTCACCAGTCAAAGATTACAGAAGAAAAATGGACAGTCTCCTCCTGTGTGTTTGTTTACAGCCTCTGAAAATCTGCTGGAGGATCGGTTCTAACTTGACAGCAATGGGTGAGTGAATGAAGAATTGTCCAGATGGTCAATGAAGAGAAACTGAACTGTCTCAAGGAAAAAGACAAGAGAATGGATGTCGAAAGAAGAAATGCCTATTTCTTACTTATGTGGATCAGAATTTGTAATTACATGTTGTTCACTTAGCTCAATAAATTATATGCTCAAATAAGATCAGTACATAGAAGAATATACTGAGAAAGAAGGGGGGGCATGAAAAATTCTACAGAGAAATACATAATAAATATAATAAATACAAGGACAAACGTATGTTGCTGAGACAGGGGAAATATAATGGATAAAGTGAGAAATTCAAGAACGCCCTTGAGCTTTAATGCTTTAAATAAATTCTTATATGTTTTCAATTCTACTCAACAGATTTCTTTTTCACATTCTATGCACAGATGGTACATGGACAGAGAACTGCCAGAAGTTCAAGTAGGGTTTCAAAGAGGCCACAGCACCAGGGACATCAATGCTGATGTCAGATGGATCTTGGGCAAAGAGCAGAGAATACCAGAAGTATGTCTATTCATGTTTTATTGATTGTGCAAAAGCATTTGAGTATGTGGATAATAATGAACTATGGTTAAGACTGAAAAGAATGAATGGATATCCCAGAACATTTAATCAAGCTCATACAAAACCTATACCTAAACTAAGAAGCTGGTGTCTCAACAGAGCAGTGGAACACTGTACGGTTTAAAAGAAAAAAAAGGTGTACATCAAAGACATGTCCTTTCTCCATATCTATTTCATCTATATGCTGAACAAATAATTCAAAAAAGGTGGACTCTAAAGTAAAAGAAAACATTAGGATAGGAGAAAGACTCATCAGCAACCTATATTATGCAGATGATATAAACTTGCTCCTGAAAGAGGACTGGAAACACTTGCCGCAGAAGATCAAAGACTACAATCTTCAATATAGTTTACATCTCAATATCAAGAAGAAGACAGAATTTGTTCTTGAAAACAATATATTTGAATTTTGTAAATAAATAGTAGAAAATTAAAAAAT
>NW_006399782.1:13400717-13408820 GCF_000299155.1 Elephantulus edwardii | reverse complement strand
ACGTGGAGAAAGGACGAAAGTTATACAGGAAGTGTCCAGGACTTCGTTCATAGGGTTGTTGTGAGTCACCTGCGACTCTATGGCACTTAACAACAACATAAAAATATATATAAAAAGAGAAAAACTTCCATCATTGGGCCAATTGGAAACATCATGATAGATGGAGAAAAGCTTGAAATTATCAATGATTTCTTCCTACTGGGATCCTACTGGGAATCAACACCCTTGGCACCAGCTGCTAGAGACCTTGCTGATGTATTAAAGAACAAAGACATGATTTGCAAGACTAAGGTATCCCCGATCCAAGCCATGATCTTTTCAGTCACTTGCTATGTGTGTAAGAGTTGGACAATGAAGAGTTGGACACAAGAAAAACTGATGCCTTTAAGTTGTAGAGTTCGATAAGGGCACTGAATATCCAATGGGTTGCAAAAAGAATAGATGGATCTTAGAAAAGGTGTATCCAGAATGTTCCTTATAGGCAAGAATGACAAAATTTCATCTCACATACATACAACAGGTATATTGCTAGAAGGGGGTATTCCTTGGAAAAGAATATCATGGGAGGGAAGGTGGAAGGTCAGCAAAAGAAAGGAATACGTATCTTCAATAAGATTGACACAATGACTACAGAAATGGGTTCAAGTATGTCACAGATGATAAGAATGGCATAGGATAGAGCAGGGTGCAGATCTGCTGTTCACAGGGTTGCTAGGAGTCGTACTTGACTCAACAGCATGTAACAACAAGAATATTCAGAAAAGTATGAGAGCTACAATAAAGAATAAGAATGTCCCCTTTTCACTGCTTTTAGGTTAACTCTGGAATCTATTAAGACCCACCAGAAATTAGTTCTGGACCCCAGCATGCCTGTAGTACTTACTTCAGTATCAAACCAAGATTTCATTTCAATACAGAGGAATTTTATGAGTTCAGAGTGCCCTTCAAGGACAAGGAGGACTTCTGAGAAGAAATAAGTATTTCCTGAAATGTCCCAAGTCACATAAGAGTTCAATAAAAACTACTGACTGAACCAGCTTCTCTGGAGTCAGCTAGTCTTGAGGTAAAGTGGCACCTTCCCAAACAACTACAACTCTACAGAGATCCAGAAGATCTTTCTCTCATAAGAGGAAAGGGCACAATCAGAAATAGTGTTAGTGTTGTTTTATCATGGCTATTCTGCATCTCCACAAACTACAGCCATTATTCACAGTGAGCATCACTGACCTAACATGTTTGTTGTGGGGCAGGCTCAATACCCATTGATGGTGGTCTCTATCAGGCTCTTACAATAAGTGCCTGCTATAATTCAGGGCACATGAGTTTAATGAAGTATGTAACAGACTTAGTTTTATAATAACTTACATTGTATGCCATCCCATAAGCTGAGACTAAGAACTCCTTTTATTACTGCTACAGTTGTAACTACACAAGTGAAATTTAGCAACTAACTTTCGCTTTTCTAAATACAAAATAAAAAAATAAACTTTTATATTGGCTTGCTAAAAATGTTCGTATAGTGTTTCACACTATCAACCTTTGCTTTTAAAATAATTATGCAACAGTTCACAAAATTTTAGTTTTGTTTACATGAGCAATAAGCTGTTACCTAAAATTAACAACTACGGCTATATCTTATAAAGAATAATTTGCCGATCTTTCAAAAAGACATCAGAAATAAGATAAATGTTCACATCTAGAGAAGAGACTACAAGGCTGTATGCTAAGAGGATTAAGTGTTACTAGAAAAGGAATATACTCTCAGCCAATGCTTATCATATGCAAAACACTATGAGTAGACAAATAAAATCAAACTGATCAAGTGCCCACAAGGTCTGGAAAAGAAGAAAATGCCTAAAGTTCAATGTATGGAGGTAAGGAGGGGAGGTACTTCCATTCAAAATCTCTAAGATATTCTGCAAAGCCTGTACAATGCACCAGCATGCAAAGTGATGAATAAGCTTCATTGATAATAGTGACTACGTCACGGCTGGCTGAACATTCAGTCCACAAACAGAAGGCTTCTTGTACTTGCTCGAAATCAGCCATAGGAAAGTTTTAGCAAAAAAGACTGTTATATTCAAATGGAAATCAGTACTTTCCAGCAAGAATGGACAATTAGCAATTCCTTTAACTGGCACTAGGAAGAACAGGGAAATGTCCCAAAATCATCACAAGTAAGTTATTCCAAAATATGAAATAAGTAAAACTACTACAACAATCTGAAAAATTCATGTAATAAATACTTTTTAAAAATATTTTAATAGTTTTCACATAAATCCTTTTCATAATGTTTTGTTCATATACAATGTTTTTTATACCATCTTTCGTATTGTTTCATACAATCATTCATATACTTTCTATTTTAGATTTTTTTTAATTCGTTTGCTTACAACGTTTATATATATATTGTGTAAATACTTTTAAAACTCCTCAATGCTATGGTTTTCCTAATTATCTATCCTGTAGGTTTCACTCAATTACATTCCTTTTGAAAATCTCTATTATATACAAAGTTAAATTATAGTTCAAGATTTCAGCACATGGTTATGATACTGGTTTTTTGATATTTTTTTAAAAGTCCTTTATATGCAAGACTAAAAGATTCTAGTAAAAATCTCACCAACAGTGTCAGGACAAAGAGCACCCTGCATACCAACGTCATCCTCACCTCTAAGTATGTGTGCAACCCCGCCCTGCTGGACCAGTTTTGATCTAATTTTGATCCTATAACAAGTATCAAACCAAACCAAAGGCAGTGCTGACAAATCTTCCTTCTGAGGCTCCTCCAAGTGGACTTGAACCACCAAACTTTCCATTAGCAGCTGAATAAATTAACCATTTGCATAACCCAGTAACAAAAAAAGGATGTGATCCTCTACCATGCCGAGCACGAAACATTTTGTTGAGTGAAAGAAGCTAGTCACAAAAGACCATATGATAAACTATTCCCTTTGTATAAAATGTCCAGAATAATAAACTCTATATAAACAAAAAAAAAACAGATAAGTAGTTGCCGACTAGAATGACAAGAATCCCTGGTGACACAAACAGTCCACTAGTCAAAAGACTGGTGGTTCAAACCCAGTCTGAGGCACTTGGGAAGACAGATGTAAGGCTCTGCTTCCTAATTATCACAGACTTGAAAACTCTACAGAAGTTCGACTCTGCAGGCAGGGGGGCATCAGAGTTAGACCCATTCAGGGGCAACAAATAACAGCAGGGCTAGACGAGGGCAGAGGACAAGAGGGGGTGCCTGCTAACGGATCTCTGTATTTTGTTGGGGTGATGAAAATGTTTTAAAATTAGATCAAGGTTGGAAGCAAAGATGGAAAATCTTCACCTCAACAAATTTTGATCTTTCATTAGGTGTGGCTATTCCTTACTTAGAGAGGGATACCATGCATGGCTAGACTTGAAGCATGTTAATTTCTACTGAAGTGGATAAAAAAGAACTCCTCTGATGCACTGATATCCAAGAAACACCAAAGTGAGGTGAGGAAGGGAACTTGTGGGTTCCCAGAAGTGTGTGACTGTTTCAGGTCAAGGTCACAGCACATGCAGAAGCTCTCAGATAGGAGCAAGCCGAGAGTAAGCAGATGTGCAAGCACTTCTGGACAGTAATAAAGACTGTGTAGCTTCCAGTCCAGGTGTGTAGACTGATCCAAAAGGGTGAATTAGGAAAAATGCTATTACTATTGTAACAATGCTTTACCGTGTAATTGATTTCACAAAATAAAATACGTATGGATGGTCAAATGGGAAAGAAATAGATCATGGTTGGTTGGACACATGTGGAAATACAATGAAACCATCAAAGTGTATACTTTAAATGAGTAAATCTCCTGACATGTAAATTATGTATCTTTAGGTTAAGCGCAGTGGAGACTGTGAGGATGACACAGGATCAGGCAGAGTTTTATTCTGTTGTACACAGAGGGGCTGTGAGTCGTAGCTTACTTGATGGCACCTAGAAGCAACTGAAACTAAATTATATCTCAAAAACCTTTTTATTTTTGTCAAATTGCAAGTCTTTATGTATTCCTTAAAGCAAACCCTCAATGTACCAAATATCAATTGTAGCTGGGCATATATAAAATAGAGTGACAGTCCCCATCCTAGCCGATACCTAGAGGACAAGTGCAAGTCATACACAACATACAAGCTCCCCAGTGTACCACTGGGTTCCATTCTGATGACTCCAGAATAAGTCTGGTTTTATCAGAAATCAACAGCCCATTTTTTTCTTTAGTTTTCTCTATTATTGCCTTTTTATTAGTAGTAGTGTTTCCATTAGTCTTATCATTATTTGTCTATGGAGGTTAGGAATGTTACATATAAACTATAGATTTGATATATTTTAATAGATGGAAGAACACAAAAATACAAAGATCATAAAAATGTATTCTGATGATGAAAAAAAGTTAGGTAACACTGGCATTTTGTCAGTTGCAGTAACAACATCTGTAGAAGGTTCTGGACCATCTGTATTATCCCTGTGAATGAGGATCCCATTTATAGTCAGAAAATAAATAAGTGTAAATTATATGATCCTTTTATCCTTTATTTTTTTATTTCAAGATAACATCAGCAAAACAATCAGTATTTGAGTCTATGTCTTTAAACAAGATTAGATTTAGTTTTAAAAATAAATCTATAAAGGAGTGCCTTTGAATAGAAAATTGTAAAATTAAGCATCTGCTAGCAAATGTCTGAGAATGACAATATAAGCAAATTATGTTCACCAACAACATATATAGTGCATATTACTAATGATAAAATATTGGGGGTAATCACCTCAACCCAGATCTGAACACAGTTTATCAAAATTCAAAGATTGTAAAAAAGGGATTAGCTGTATTTATCTATAACTGGACTGGCTACCAAAAAATGCAGTATGTACACTCCCAACAATCTGAATTTCTAAGAATTAGAAGTCTAACAGCACTGATTAGCATCCTGATAGACAGTGAAGAGATTGGGTTAACAGCTTCAGTTTGCTTGGCTCTTCAAGTAACACTCTTAAGTACCAGCAGCCAGGAAATCAAAGACAATTTGTACTAGGAAAGTCAGCTGTAAGGGTCAACTCTCCAAAGTACTGAAGAACAATGATGTCAGTCTAAAAAATAAGATGTGCCCAATCCAGGCTATGATCTTCACAACTGCTTGCTATGCCATCAGAGAGCTGGACGATACCTAGGGATGACAGAAGGGGAACTGATGCCTTTGAGCTGTGGTGCTGGAGAAGAGTACTGAATATAAAATGGACTGCCAGGAGAACAAATAGGTTGGTCCTGGAGAGAGTGAAAATAGGTTGCTCCTTGGAGGCAAGGATTCTGAAGCTCCATCTTACATACTCTGGATATGCTGCAAGGAGAGACCAGACCTTGGTGCAGGACATCATGCTTGGGAGGATGGAAGGACAGTGCAAGAGAGGAAGACCCTGGATGAGATGGATGGACTGAGTCACTGGGGTAACGGGGGTAGGTGTGTCAGAGGCAATAAGGTTAGCTCAGGATAGAGCAGGGTTCAGGGCTGTGGTACATAGGGTCGCTATGAGATGCAAGCAACTCGACGACATGTAACAGCAGCAGCAATGGCTGCCAATTTTGGTTCCACTTACTTCAAGAAACATTAACTGAGTCTCACCAGAGGCTAAGATTATGCTGAGGGCATTAAAACAAAAGATTTCACAGCCTATTTAGTCTAAGACAGATATGTACCTACTTGGTTCCAGTCCAGAGCTCTGTGGGCAAAGCACAGGAGAAAGCAAAGGAGCAGACACACAGTTCAAGGAGGGAGCAATACATTCTGTCCAGAAAGGCTAAAAAACACTTCACAGGAATGGTAACTCCTGAGTAGGGCTTTAAAGAATGGATTTTAATTCTGTAAAGATTCAAATCCTGTAAAGGAAGGGTTTGAAGGCAGAAAGGATGATGCGGAAAAGATTAGAATAGATGGGAGGGCACAATGAAGGCAGTGAAAAGGTATATACAGTAGAAAAGTGGCTGAGAGAGAAAAATGAAATTTGGAAGCAAAAATAAGTGAGGCACAAGTATGAGATCAGTATATAGAATTAAGTCAACACATAAGGAAACTTGTACATGGCACAAATTTTAAACTTTGTCTTAAAGCTATTTTTAGTGAGCCACTGAAGGTTTTTAAGCAAGGTAAGAAAATAGATTTATTTTGAAATAACATACGGCAGTTGTTTATGGGGAACGATATTTTTTTTCTACAGCAAGACTTCTCAAGTATTTCCATTTAATATGCCTTCAAATCTTACACAAAAAGTGAGGATGAAAATTTTTTTATATTTTTTAATTCATTTTAATTAAAGTTTACAGAAACTTAAGGGTTTCCAGTCATTCATTGTTGAAAGGATGAAAAATTTTTAAAAAGCAAAGCTTTTCTATAGCATTAGATGGTCTAGTCCTGTGTGAACAGCCAAGTTAGCCCACAGCCAGTGAATAAACTTACTCTTCTGAGAAAGACAGAGGGTAAAACTTTGGAGCAAGAGAGACAATGAAAGAAAAACTAGCACTCAATTAGAAAGCTAGTACTAGGAACCACAGGGAAATGATTAGTGACTAAAATAGATATTAGGTATGGAGAAATATAAGAAGAGTCAAAAATGCTGAAGGTGGAACTGACCTAACTGTAAATAACTAGATGTATAGAGAAAAATGAACTGAGAATACCTCTGAGCATCTGGCTTGGGTAAAAGTGAATAATTCTGCTGATAAAAGGAAAGGCACCTAGAAGACATGGTCTTCACAAAGGTATTTCAAACCTTGAACCTGAATTGTCTCTCCCTTTGGATTTGTTTCCTAATTCTGGGTTCTACCATCTCAAGTACTTGGAACAAGGCTGGTGCTTGAAGCAGACAGCTTTGATACTTGTTCCTCCTAAATGCCTCACATTAAACTCTTCACCGAGCCCACCAGTTCTACTTCCAAAATCTCTTCTTTGCATCCACCTCGCCCTATGAGCACTGTCACCACTAACTGTGATTTCTGCAATGGTCTCCTTGCTACTATCCTTGGCTCCCTCCTATCCACCCAGTGAGCTTGTTAAACTGTAAATTCCATCAACAGATTCTCACTGCACTGAACCTCTAAGGAAGGCAAAAGTTTGCACCTCAGGGTGCACAGAGCCTACACTACACTGCCGACACCCAAATCTTTTTGGAAAAAAAATGAAAGCATGAGCAACAGGCCAGTGACCAGATCAGGAGTTCTATGTCATGTATATTGGGTTTGAGGTGTCTGTGGGTCATCCAAGTAGATGACATCCAAACAGATCATGGGCAGTATGAGCCTGGATCCAAACTGACATTTGGCTTCACTATTTCAGGACTACCATAAGTAGAGTTATCTATGGTAAATAGGACTAAGACTATTTTAGACAATCATGAACTAAGTTAATAAAGCTTGGAGCAAGCTCAGCTTCTTAGAAAAGATTAAAGAGCCTCCCTGATCTGGAATTCCGCAACTCTGGGTCATGTCTAGGTTAGCACTTCAAGGGCAACAGAAACCACTGATCTAGCACCAGATCTGTGCTGGGTTCCCAACAAGGAGAGAGTTGGCAGCAAAGCCTGTGATTTGGCCACTTCCTTCAAAGGATTTTAGTAAAGACCTCTGCCCCTCTGCTCCCTGATGTCCTCACCAATGTCCAAATCACTTTTCTACTAGCTAATCATAAGCTCTACCTGACTCTCAGCCAGTACATCTGAGTGGTGCCTGGAAGTGTGCATTTTGACCGGTATACTGGGAGGTTTTCTGTCTGGATGACTCCAACAAGCTAAAAGTTTAGACAAAAGAGGAAAAATGTATCTTCCTTTCTCTCTTCTAGTGATCCTAGAAAGCTGCCTTGCGATGTTGCTGCTTTAAGAGTTTGTTATTGTGTGTGTACCATTCAGTCAGAACTGACCCATAGCTGACCCTTCACGGGGTTTCACAGGCAAAAATTGTAGGAGAGGAGACTGCCTGTCCACCTCCCTCTGCCCCCCTGCACAGCAGCTGCAAGATTCTAACTGCATGCCTTCACGACAGCAGTGTACATTCTTACCACTAGGCCACCAGAGCTCCTTTAAGAGTTTAA
>NW_006399782.1:13396313-13400412 GCF_000299155.1 Elephantulus edwardii | reverse complement strand
GTTTGCTCCTCTCTTTCTTTGGTATACAATCCCCCACACCCCTCCCACCACCCCAGGTACACTCCACTATATTATAAAGTATTTTCAAAGATAAACATATGCTAAGAATTTCCAGAGTGTTTATCGTAAATAAAACTGGTTTTCCAGAGGCAGATGCAGAAGACAGTAATCTCTAAATCCTTTGCCTCTATTTTTTCATAAATGTCAGGTTTCTTAAATACCATATACAACCTATAGAGTTCTTTAAGACAGTGAAGGCAACTGCATTTTATTATCTAACTCAAGTTATGATGATTTAGATTTAACTTTTAAAATAGTCTTTTGCGAACATGTGCTTAAACGAGGTGACTCATGACCTAACTGGTTGGTTTATCACTCAAGCAGTCATCACCAGCCTACTGACTGACAGTCCTGAAGTTTTACATTTATTTAAGCCACTTTATATCTGTAACGGACTACTGGCTGAATACAGGAAAATAAGGATTACTGAATAAGTCAAGAAAGAATACAATTTTTTTTTTGCCAGCTTTGCACATTATATAACATGGTCAAGCTTCTTACATTTTACAACAAAATGTCTCTGATACTTCAAAATTCAAAGATAAATTGGGGGGGAAATGCAACAATAACACGATGACTAGTCTTGAACTTACTGGGAATACAGAGAAGATGAGCCTCCCAGGTGGACTTGACATAGTGACTGCAGGCATGGGCTCGTGTGTCAGGATGGGAGAATTTCACAGGACGGGGGTCAGATCTGTGGCTCACAGGGTCACTATGTGGCATACTTGATTCAACTGCATCTCACAACAAGAACTTCCACAATGTGTTGTCTGTGAGATATATTCACAAAGAGCCATTTGAAATATTTTCTTCCTTTTTTTTGCCATTTAAAAATAAAGTTCAAAAAACTGCTTCATTATTTAAGTGTTGAGTGGCGAACTAAGTTTTCATTATGCTGTTGTAATATAAATGTCAATCTCCATTTTAAGATGCACTCATTTCTCATAACAAGTATGTCACTTGTGATCAACTGAAGCAAAGGAAGTGTGTGGCAAAAGAAACAAGGTATGAGCAAGAGCCTGTGGCAATGAAGGAGGAAGTTCAAGCTGCTCTGAAAAAACTGGCAAAAAAACAAGACTCCAGGAATTGACAGCATACCAACTGACATATTTCAACAGACAGATGCTGCCTTGGTTGTGCTTACCAAATTGTGCAAAGAAATCTGGAGGACAGCCACCTGGCCTACTGACTGGAAGAGATCCATATTTGTTCCCATTCCAAAGAAAGGTGACCTGATAGAGTGTGGAAATTATCGGACAGTATCATTAATATCACATGCAAGCAAAATTCTGCTGAAGATTATCCAAAAACAAATGGAACAGCACCCAGGGGGCTGGGTTTAGAAGAGGCTGTGGCACTAGGGATATTATAGCTAATATTAGATGGATCTTGGCTGAAAGCAGAGAGTACCAGAGCAATGTCTATCTGTGTTTCAGTGACTATGCAAAGGCATTTGATTGTGTGGATCACAACAAACTGTGGCTGACTCTGAGAAGAATGGGAATCTCAGAACACTTGATCATGCTTATGTGAAACCTATAGTTGGACCAAGAGGCAATCATCAACAGAGCAAGGAAAGACTGTATGGTCCAAAATTGGGAAGGGTGCGTGTACACCAGGGATGTGTCCTGCCTCCATACCTTTACAATCCATATGGAGAACAGATTATCTGGGAGGCTGGATTCTGTGAGGAGAAATGTGGCATCAGGATTCGAGGAAGACTCACCAACAATCTGTATTATGCAGATGATGCAACCCTGCTTGCTGAAACTGAGGAGGACCTCAAACAACTGCTGAAGAAGGCCAAGAACTGCAGCCTTCAGTATGGATTGAAGCTCAACATCAAGAAAACAAATATTATCATCACTGGGCAGAGTGTCAGCATCATAGATAGTGAAGATACTTAGACTGTTTACAGCTTTAGTTTGCTTGGCTCCACAATCAACACTCTTGGTACTAGCAGCCAGGAAATTAAAAGATGAATTGTATTGGTAAAGTCTGCTTTGGAGAGACCTCTCCAAAGTACTGGAGAGCAAAGATGTCAGTCTGGAGACTAGGGTGTGCCTGATCCAGGCCACAGTCTTTGCAATTACTGGCTATGCATCAGAAAGCTGAATAATGACTAGGGATGCTAGAAGGAAAATTGATGCCTTTGAGCTGTGATGCTGAAGAAGCGTAATGGACAGACCATGGACTGCTAGGAGAACAAGGTGAGACCAGGCTACTCCCTGGAGGCAAGGATGCTGAAGCTTCATCCATACTTGGAAATGTTGCAAGGAGTGACCAGTCCTTGGAGAAGAACATTATGCTTGGAAGGGTGAAGGGACAGTGCAAGAGAGGAAGACCCTCGAAGAGATGGACTGATTCAGTGAATGGAGTAATGGGGGTAGGTATGTCAGAGACAATAAGATTGGCATGAGATAAAGTAGGGTTTAGAGCTGTTCTACACAGGGTCGCTATGAGTCACAGGCAACTAAATGCCACATTAACAGCAATAACAGTTATCTATTTTAGAATTCTTTGTAATAGTAAGACTAAATACCACCTAAGTAGTCATCATCAGTAAACACGCTATGGTGCACTGCTAACGTTGTTTGTTTGCCATTGAGTCATAATCCACCCAGAGCTGACCCTTCAGCAGGGTTTCAGAGGCACAAGAGGTGATTGTCATAATTTAAATTGTGCAAGAGGAAACTGCCCCATCCTTATCCCATAGAGAGTCTGGTGGATTTGAACAGCATACCTTTGGGATTGCAGTACAGCTTCTTACCACTAGGCCACCAGAACACTATTGTTGTTGTTGTTATGTGCTGTCGAGTAGAAACAGACATAAAAACAGGTTGAAAAAACAGGTAGGGTGTGCTATCGCATGCATAAGAATACACAAATGCTTGCATATGCGTAAAAAACAACTCATAGAGGGTCTTCCTCTCTTTTGCTGACTCTCTATTTTTCCAAACATGATTCTTTTTTTCCAAGAACTGGTCCCTCCTGACAATGTATTAAAAATACATTAGATGAAAGCTCACAATTGACACAGTGACCACAACAGCAGAAATTATGAAAATAATACAGAATCAGGCAGAGTTTAGTTCTGTTTTGCATAGGATCACTATGTATCAGAATCCTGGTGGCTTACGACAACAGTGTGCCTAAAATAATGTAGAGGAACAGCTGGTTGCCTAAGAAATAAAGTGACTAAGTCAAGGATAGAAGTAAAACTTTTTACAAAATAACTTGTTACACTTTTCTTAATGTATTACATATTCTAAGACACAAATTTTTACAAATTCTATTTTAAAAAAAGGAAGCCATGTGCAAGGATTTGTCTTAAAAATGAAGTATTTTCAAAAATCTGAGTAACTTTAAAAAAACCAACTCAGTGGTCGCTAAGTCATTCCCTACTAATGGTGACCTCATGCCTGTCCGAGTACATCTGGACTCCACAGAAATTTCAACGGCTGTGACCTTTCAGAACTCATTCACCAGGTCTTTCTGCTGAGACTGTAGATGTGAACAGCCAACTTTTAGTTAGCCGTTAAAGCATTTAATCATTTGCCTCACTCCTGCACTCCAACCACATTGATAATGACAATTTTAATTAAATTATGACAAGCATGTCTATAATCTTAAAAGTATTCAGTATCTACCCCTCTGATTCACAAAGTACAGAGATTCTCTCCATCCCACAGGGTTAGGAGTTCTCAGCATATCCCCAAAGTGACTGAGTTTAAAATGTTTTTAAAATTCTTTCCTAATCCCACTTGTAAAATATGTAACTTGTTAAATGAAAAAGTCAAGGATGTCTGCATTCAAAAGGCCAAATGAAAGCAAAATACTTTTGAAAATATCTTGTCATGTCTATTAGACTCCTGGGTATTCGAGTACAACTGTGCCCTGTAGTTTTTCAATGGCTAGTTTTTCAGAAGGAAGCATTAAAAGTGATTTACATAAAAACTTTATTAACAAATTGTTAATAACAGAGTATCCATTCAAAATTAATCTTAATTACATTGTTTTTTACAACCCCAAAGTG
>NW_006399782.1:13391727-13395616 GCF_000299155.1 Elephantulus edwardii | reverse complement strand
TGGCTCTAACCACACTTGTGAAGAGTCATCTTTAATAAATTCCTGTCCCTATTTTATCACCCCAACCCTTAGCGACCACATCCCACTGAAATCTTTACGAAAAGTAAAGGAGCTCGCTCCCCAATACGGAAGGAGGAGTGGTATCCACTTCCTAAATGACATGCCTCTGGAAACCCTATGAACTTTGATAAATGTTGATAGTTGTAGAGGGACTTCAAGGCTTTTGTTCATAGGGTCGCTATGAGTCGTGCTCAACTCAAAGGCAATCAACAACAATAACAACTCACTAATACGCCAGTGTCTATCTTGTCATCTTTTCTTCCATCATTCTTTGCCATCTCTGCCTTAAGACATCTCTATATAATCACCAAAATCTTGTTGCTCAATTATCTAATCATCTATCCAATCATTTTCATATTTTCCTTTTCCCTGGGTCCCTTTATCTGTTCCTTAAAACAAGTAAAAATCCCTGGTTATTTTGTATATGCTCTCTTGACTCTTTTCCTTAAGGATATATATTACTCTTACATCACTCTTTTTAGTGAAGTTCTTTGTAATCCATTCCCTCCACCTCCTTTCCTTCCAGAAATGGATGCTTTTGTTTCAAAAATTCCTACTAAAATAGTCTTACCAAAATTCCCTATTGACTTCCTAAAGATTCAACTTGAAACAGTCAAAATAAAAGGGATTTTCAAGCTTATCTACTCCATCACATTATCTTGAAGATGAAGATGCTGAGATCTGTGAGAAATTCACAGATGATACAGTGAATAACATTTTACAATGAATCAATATGGGCTTGAATCTCAATAACCAATAACCTTCTCCCAAGAAAAATGTACACTTCAAGGTAAAGAAACTGGAAAAATAAAACCCCAAAAACCAAGATGAAACCTGCCTAAGATTATTTCAGGTACTATCATAAAAAAAAAGTGAGAGTTATATTTAAAATCCAAAACGAAGGTTAACTCAAGTAACCTCAAGTCCATTCAAGTTATCTTTATAACATGGTCATGTACTACACAGATTGCTAAACAGTAATAAACTACTACTATGAAGATTCCCCCCCCCGTCCCGTTTATGTATTCCTTAGGGAGTTGTGCTACTCACCCAAATACCCCATTTCTCTGGCAGTTCAAATCCATCAGGAGCTCTAGGGGAGAAAGAAGAGCAATCTCATCCAATGCAATTTACAGCCGTGGAAACCCAAAAGGGAGTTAGTTCTGAATCCACAGAAATATGAGAAAGTGCAAGAAGGCTTCTGAGGAAAGTACTAACATTTCAGTGGACTTCCAAGGCTGTAAACCCTAACAGGAAAAGACTTCACATCTTTCTCACTCAAAGTTGCTGGTTGATTAGAACCACCAGAGATGCCTGGCCTTTGGGTATGTACCACAACTCGCTAAAGACCGTACCATCATGACAGTCAATCAAACCAAACCAAAAAGAGTGGAATGAGACTCATGATGACCTTCCACTGGGTTTCTGAGGCTGTAAATCTTAATTGGTTGAGACTGTTCCTCTCTTTTACAAGGAATGCCTAGTGGAGTCAAACTACTGACCTTCTGGCTAATATCTAACACCAAACAAAATACAGAATTCAAGTAACACAATACACAATCCAGTAACTCAATTCCAGGCCTCCATCATGAAAACCTAAATAGGAATAAGAGAAGTAAGGAGTGTTTGAGAAGAGGTATACAACAGTGCCAAATGCTGCTCATCTATGTACCTTCCTCCACAGACCTCTTTCAGACATTTGGGCATTTTAAGCAGAACTTAAAATGTTCATTAATTAGAGTTTAATATTTTTTACAAGTAAATATTCTCATCAAGAGTCTACATGCTTTAATCTACATGTTCGAATGTTCAGTCTCTTACATTTTTAATTCTAGAATTGGTCCAACAATTTTAAAGTAAATTATTTTAAATTCAACTCCTCAAGTATCCACTCCCCCACCATCTACTACCTTTGAAATACCTGAATAAAAGTGGGAAGAGAATTTCAAACATTCATCTGTAAATAGTCAATAGGAAGAAATAGATAAAGTTATTATTCTATTTATACTTTAGTCCTATTTCTATTTCAGGTTATTCTGTTTATACTTGGTGTTTCCTAGGATTTTTTTTGCATTACTCATTACTGCTTTGTCACATTATTTTCAGCTTCCACATAAAATGCCACCAAGCTAAACCAAACCCATTGCCATGGAGTTATTTTCAAATCATAGCAACTCTATATCCATTTTCCAAGGTTCTTCAAATTTCTTCCACAGACTGGCTGGTGGACTTGAATCGTATACAACACACAGTTGCTCTATACCACCAGGGCTCTCCACAAAGTAAAGAGAAGCATTATAGGGACATAATGTCCACCCTAAATTACAGAATATCTAGAATTCAAAAGGAACAGACAATTTAAAAGGTAAAGTTATCTCTTATTTAGCTAGTAAGTATATTTTTTGATATAATTTATAATACTATATTAGTAGAATTAAGCAAAAATATGATGAAAAAACAACAGGGGGTGAGATAAAGTGTTGACTTATATATGGAGAGAAAAGCAAAGGAGGCTATGAAGCGTCAGCCCTCAGGCCGCCCCTGGGTTTCTGTTTCCTTTCCTTTCAGTATGTTATATCTGAGCCAGCAGGAATTAGAGCAGGGATAGTGGTAAGAAACTGTGTTACACAATCCTGAAGGCATGCGGTTCAAATCTATCCACTGCTCTACAGAAGGAGGATGGGCAATTTCCTCCCGTGCAATAAAAATGCCTCTGAAAACCCAATGGAGGGTCAGCTATGAGTTGGTTCTGACTTGATGATAATCCAACAACAACAAACATCCCTGCACAAACTATAGAGTGTACCAAGGAATAGGGTCTCTCTGACAAAGCAGTAAACACGAGGTCACAGTGATTCCACTGGAAATCCCTAGTAGCCCTCTCAACTCCACATTCTTATAAAGAAGTTAAAAAATCAAACTAAATGCAACAAGAAAGAGAAAACCAGCAAAAGACAGGAATCCTTCCTATGTTAAAATCACTGTTTTGCAGTTTATTCTAACTGCCCCACAGGACTTCCAAGGGTATATGGAAGCAGAATGCCACATCCTCCTCCACTGGAAGCTGCTGGGTTCAAACTACCAATTTTTTTTGGTTAGAAGTCTAGCATTTTATGTTGCCAAGTATCCTTCCTCCTATGTGGCTGTTGCCATTTGTCACTGAAAAGAGTATAAGGACAAAGTGGAAAAGGTTGAACCTGACTTCTACTAACTCCACAAAATAGTACTACTATTATGAGAAACATCCACAGTATAAAACCGACCCCTAGAAGGAAAGATATAGCCCCCCTCTGCCACACCTACTTCTACTAATTACTAGGTGCCAAATTTGTTGCAAATGACCATACAGACTTTAAAAGACCTCTTTTTACTCACAGTTGTGGGGCTTATGGGAGAAGCAGTTTGTGAGGGGGTAGAGAAAGAGGCAAATGATATCACATAGTGATAGTCCAGGCTCCAGTACCACAATACAAATTCAAAACCTCTGGCTCTGACTCTGCCTCTTTCAGGTTACATTCTGGAGACTATAGTCTGATTAGCTCTCTCGCTTATGCTGGTTCACAGCTGCTGATGATGTTGAAGATACTGCTCAAATGCAACCAGGTGTCTGCAGTTGAGGCATCTGGAGACCACAATCCCAGGGGAAGCTAAGGCAATGAAAAGAAAAGGCAATATCAAAAGTCACACTAAGAAACAAAAGTTCTAGCACCACAGACACACTGTGTCAAAACTGACTCATAGCTGACCTTCCAGCCGGTTTTCAGATGCAGGAAATCCCACAGGAGGAGCTTACCCATCTTTCTCCCACAAAGAATCTGAAATTTGAACA
>NW_006399782.1:13383784-13390157 GCF_000299155.1 Elephantulus edwardii | reverse complement strand
TCCCTCCACCCTCCCAAGCATGATGTCCTTCTCCAAGGACTGGCCCCTCCTTACAACATGACCGAAGTATGTCAGACGAAGCCTCAGAATCCTTGCCTCCAAAAAGCAGTCTGGTTTAACCCTCTCCAGGATGAATCTGTTTGTTTTCTTAGCAGTCCATGGTATCCTCAATACTCTTCTCCAACACCAAAGTTCATTCTTCTCAATGTTATTTATAATTTAACGATCTGCACAAATGTTTTTGTATCACTAATAAAACACAAGTAGACATCATTCTGGTATTCTATCATTCAGTCAGGCACGATCTATCTGATAGCAACAAATTATATTCTCAGTTCCACAGCCTCTTCTGAATCCAGTTAGAATGACTAGAACTTCCCTGTTCGTGTAATGCTCCAGCCATTTTTAAATAACCTGCATCAATATTTTACTTGTGATAATAATTATATGGTTTGATAACATTTACATTCTGTTTCATCATTTTTTTTTTTTTTAGAGAATGGACGCAAATACGGATCTTTCCCATTGGTTAGCCATGTAGCTATCTTCCAAATTCCTCAGTCTTGTTGAGTGTGCACATCCAGGACATTTCAATTGATACTTTATCAATTTCTAGACTATATTTTTCAATGTCTTTAATGCAGTCGTCTCCCTTCTGTGCGGTACTTCTCCCTTCAATTCCACTGGTTCCTATCATATGCTACTTGCTGAAACAGTTCAGTGTTCACCAATCCTTGTTGGTACAGAAACCAAGGTTCCTTTTTTTTTTTATACCTCCTATATCTGTCAACATTGTTCCCATCAGATCCTTCAGTATTGCAACTTCCAAGTTTGAAATTTTTTTTTCTCTTCAATTATTTCAGCTTGAGATGGACTGAGTGTGTTCTTATCTTTTGGTTTTCTAACTCCAGGTCTTCACACATCTTATTATGATACTTTATCTGATTTCTTGACCCTTTAAAATTCTCTGTTCAGCATTCTTTATTTCATCATTTCTTCCTTCCACTCTAGCTTCTAGAGAAAATTCCAGGGTCTCTTCTATTATCCATTTTGGTCTTTTCTTTCTTTCCTGACATTTTAATGAAGGACCTTTGCTTTCCTCATGCACAATACCCTTAATGTCATCTCACATCTGGCTTGGTCTTTCATCAATGTTCAATGCATCAAATCCGTTCCATTAATGTTCAATACATCAAATCCATTCTGGAGACTGGAGAGATTCAAGGTCATATTTGGGCTATTACTGATGTGTTTTCATCTTCTTCAATTTAAGCAACTGATGGTCTGTTTCAGTCATTCTCTGGTTTTGTTCTGATACTGACCTTTTCTATCATCTTTTTCCACAGATATAGTCAACCCAATTCCTATGTATTCTACCAGCTGAAGTCCACGTGAACAGTTATCATTTATATTTCTCAAAAATAATACTTGCAGAGAATAAATCATTGAATGCATGAAATTTGATCATGCAATCTTTGATTTCATTTCTGTCACTCACATTTTTCAATTACCAATCTCCTTGGTTTCCTACTTTTACCCTCCAACGAACAATTATTAATAATGCATCTTGACTGCATGTTCTGTCAATTTCAGTCTTCAGAAGTTGGTTGAAAGCTTTAATTTCTTCCATCTTTGGCTTTAACAGTTGGTGCATAAAAGATGTGTTAACAGGTCTTTCTTTTACATGTCTGGATATTACATGTCTGACCATACTCTAGAATATATGAAATATAAAATGTTCTGTTTGGTATCATTCCTCTAAAATTTGTCATTCCTAGTATTTTAGATCATGTGATTATCTGATTCAAAATATCTAATACTAGTCAATTTTAAATTGATTGCCCAGGATGCTGATTTTTATGTGTTTCATTTTATTTCTAACAACTTCTAATTTTTCTAGATTCACCCTTTATACATTCCACATTTCAATTATTAATAGATCTTTGCAGCTGTTTTTCTTCATTTTGAGTCTTGCCACATCAGCAAATAAAGGTCCTTCAGTGGGTAAAAGCTTTTCCTCCTTTCAGACCAATAAAGTAGTTTTGGCTTTGAGAAGGCAGCTCTTTCCTAGTCTTTTTTTTTTTAACTGTGTTGCAATCTAAAGGTGGTGCTCTTCTTCTAGCACTGCATCAATGTTCCACAGCAATTCAGGGGGTTTCCAAGAAACCATTATTTCAGAAGTGGCTGACCAGACCTACTTTGTAGGCTTAATCCAGAAGTTCTGCTAAAACCTGACCACCCCACAGGTGACCTTGCTGGTATCTGAATACCAGTAGCATAGCTTCTAGCATCACAGCAAACCTGCAAGTCACCACGTATCACAAACTGTCAGACCTGGTCACCTTATGTAAAAATAATTTTAGACTCAAGGACTCATCATTTTTAGTTCATAATCAAGTCCTATTTTTTCTTTTTAATAGTATACATAGATATAAACAAGACAGTCATAATTAAGGATGATCAAAGTTATAGCAAATGGACTTCTATGTTTGTAAATAGTAAGACATTAAATATAAAATTACAAAGACAAGTAATGTCTTACAGGAATCACTTAAAAAATATAAAGTGGCAAGGAACTCATGCAATACTATTCAAAGTGGGTGACCCTAGAGGACATTATGCTGAGTGGACTATCTCAGTCACACAGGAACAAATACTGCATGGTACCACTGCTGTAAAACAGGACGGACATCGGGGTTGGGGAAAGACTAAGAAAGAAGCAATAAATAATGTATACTGCATTGAAACAGAGGAGGGAGAAAACTGTTTAAAAGGGATATGTGATTAGGTATTATTGTCATGGCAGAAGTCCAGAACGAAAGCTGCATAGTGAAGTGGACCTGGGGGGAAGGACTGTAAAACAATGAAAGAATTTTTCTTTTACTTTTCAAAGAGAAGAGTGTACTGGAGAGGAGGAGTGGGCAAGGAGAAAAGTACAACAATGAATGAATGGAAATCCAAAGTCTCTGTATATTTTCATTAAATTACTAATAAAAATTTTTAAAAAAAGAAAAGGAAAAAATTTAAAAAGATTCAAAAGAAAAAATATAAAGTGGCATAGTTTAAAAGTTAATGGATGATTATCAAGCTAGAGTAAAATGCAAAATCCAACTGTATACTATTTCTGGGAAATGCTTATTAACTATAAAAACCTAGATAAATTAATAATAAATGAATGGTAAAGAGATACAATTCAAACTGTAAGCATGAGAAGCTGAGAGCTATTTTAACATAAAACAAAATAGAATTTTTAAAAAACTGTATGACCAAAGAAAAAGAAACAGTTCATAAAGACAGGCAAAAATCTCATTAATCAAGAAAAATTTGGAGGAATTTTTTTGAGCATAAGAGGTTGAATATCATAAGGCCAAAACATAGCAGAGACATTACCAAAAACACACTACAGATCATCACGTCAGTGACAAATAATTACAAAAAAAATAATAAATTAAACCTAACAATATTAAAAAAGATAACATGCCCTACTTATTTCAGAAATCTAAGATCAACTGACGTTATTGTTGACTGCCTTCGAGTCAAGCACAACCCATAGCAACCCAATGAACAAAAGGCTTGAAGGCCCTCTACAACTATCGACATTTATCAAAGTTCATAGTTTCCAGAGGCATGTTGTTTAGGAAGTGGATGCCCCTCCTGCTTCCAAAAATTACCATTAGAAAAAATACATTATTGTTATTTTCATAAAATAGTTGCCCATATACACATACATCTATATAATGGTGAATATGACAAAATGATACAAAAAAAATTCTAGCATATTGTTGTTGTTGTTGTTAGGTGGCACTGAGTCAAGTATAGCTCTCAATGAACCTTTGAACAGCCAACCTAAAACTTGTCCTGTGCCATCCTTATTATCTCCAAGGCACTAGAGCACACTGCTGAAGTCACAGTGTCAATCCATCTCATTGGGAGTTTTCCTCTCTATCACTGACCATGGATCTTTCTAAGCATGATGTCCCTCACCTAAGAATAGTCCCACCTAGCTACATGTTCAAAGTCTGAAAGATGAAGCTTCCTCATCCTTACATCCAAGAAGCATTCTGGCTACAACCTTTCCAGGACATATCTGTTTGTTCTTTTGGCAGACCATAGGATATTCAGTACTCTTCTCCAGCACCACAATTCGAAAGGCATCAATTCTTCTTCTGTCATGCTATTTATTGTCTGATGTATAGCAGGTGATTGAGAAGATCATGTTCTGAATCAGGCAAACCTTAGTCTTCAAACTGACATCACTGTTCTTCAGTACTTTGGAGAGGTCCCTGACTGCCAACTTTCCCAATAGAATACATCTCCTGATTTCCTGATTGCTAGTACTAAGGATATTGATTGTTGATCCCAAACAAGATGAACACATTAACAATTTCAATCTTTTCTCCATCATAATGTTAGCATCACGGGAAAGCTCTTAGCTGCTAACCAAAAGGTCAGTGGGGTTCAAACACATCCACAAGCTAGATACCTGAGAGAGACTTGGAAATCCACTTTCATATAAATTATAGTCTAAGAAACCCTAGGGGGCAGTTCTACTGTTACAAAGAGTTCTAAGTCAGAATTGACTTGAAAATATTCAGAAATAGTGTTACATGTGTGGTGTTAGCCTAAAAGTTGACATTTTTTTTATTTTTTGTCATTACAATAAAACTGGTCCCCAGCTTCCTTAACTGCAGGCACATGGGCTTACAAAACTTATAGAGGCAAGACTTGAGGGAGACTGGAGCAAAACCCTGGTGATGGTGGTACAAAAACTGTGGCACTGCTGTGAAGAAAATGTGGCAAATATAGCCAGAGGCTTCGTGCATTTGTGCTGTTAAAGGTATGTTAAAGGTCTTTGCTGTTCTTGCTGGATCCTTGAAGTAGAAGCTGACTTATAATACTTAGAGGCAAACCTCATTAGATGATTTGGATTTGACTGCTAAACCGAAACTAGAGCCTGGACTAATTGAGGGAGGAACTGTGCCTTGGAACCTGGATTTTATTGGGTGACATTCTTTGCCTCCTCCACTCCCCAACTTCCTTCCCTTATAAGCCCCATTGTTGGTACCATAACTGTGAGTCAGCAATGAATAAACGAACCTCTTGCTGACGCTGTGGCTCTAGAGGCACCATGGGGCTCTTTATCTGTTTTCTGCTCTGGGGCAGTGAGGAGTTGTGCTATTTTCACCCCTGTCTGGCCCTACTAGACAGATGTTCATGGCCCTGTGCCCTCATGTACCTTTTTCTCCTCTTTAGATCCATGCAGCAACAAGGGATCAACCACAAAATCATCCTGGTGAATGAAAAAAGCCAGACATAAAAAATTACATACTGTAAAGTTTCATTTACATGACATTTTGTAAAATGCAAAAACATCATTACAGAATCAGTAATAGTTCAGGTGTTGACTGAGCTCACACCAAGGCGGGAGGAATAAAAGAATCTTATAAAGGATGATAGAAATGGTCTACAGCTAAATTGTGGTTGTAAATTCACAAGTATGTACAACTGTCATCAAATTGTGTACTTTGGACGTATGCAATTTTCTGTATATAATCTTTACCTCAACAAAGCTGATTTTTTAAAAAAAAAGAATGAGTACCTCCTTGATGTCCTTTTTTTATGCTTTAATGAATGGACCTGAAGATCATATAGGCCTGTTTCAAATCAGAGATTTAGCACTCATCAATAACCAAGAGCGTCGGAACTCATTCCACTGAATTCCAAAATGAAGATAATCATCTACATTGCTTTGGGCAGGAAGGGAGTTCTATTTGAACAGATCCAACAGTAGGTTGCAAGCAACAGGGTTAAGTATCAGTATTTACAAAAAAGAAAGAAAGAACGAAAGCAGAATACAAAAACAAAAGTATTTTTGTTAAACTTTTCAATTCAAGTACTTGGTACTTCACTCACTCACTGACTTCTAGTCGCTTTCAACTGACCGCAATCCTCCATCACATTCCCATGCTGTAAATCATAATGGAAAGAGATTGCCTTTTTCCCTCGGCGCTATAGTGTAGAATGCAACCTTTCAGTTAACAGAGCAACTTGGTACACACTACTGAGCAGTCAAGTCCACTACAATTCACAGCAACCCTATAAAAAACAAATCTGAACCTTGCCCTATCCTGTGCCATCCTCACAATCTCTGATAAGCTCGTGTCCACTGTTACAGTTATTGGGCCAATTCATTGCATCATTGTGAAGAAGTTGTCTTCTCTTTCTCTGACCCTCCACTTTCCCAGGATGATGTCTTTTTCCAAGGATTAGCCCCTCCTAATATGACCAAAGTATCTGAAATAGTGTCACCATCCTTTCTCCAATGAGCAGCCTGGTTGCACTAACTCTAAGACATACTTGTTAGGTCTTTAGC
>NW_006399782.1:13373232-13380229 GCF_000299155.1 Elephantulus edwardii | reverse complement strand
AATCAGGGTTCCAGTTTCTCCACAACCTCGCCAGCATTTGTTGCTTGCTGTTCTGTTAAATTTTGCTATTTTGACTGGGGTGAAATGATATCTCATAGATGAGATACCATCTTACGCTAGTAGCAGTGGCAAAGTTTAGCAGAGCAACAAGCAATAAATGTTAAAGAGGAGACACAAAGGTGGGAACTGTCATACACTGTTAGTGGGACTGTAAAATGGTACAACCACTCTGGAAGGCGGGTTGGCATGTCTTCAAAAAGCTGAATGCAAAAACTCCATAATAGTATTCTACTATTAGGAATAAAACCCAAGGAACTTGGGATTGAGACACAAATGGAGATTTATACACCAATGTTCACAATAGTAGTATTCACCATTGCAAGAATATGGAAACAGCCCAAATGTCTAAGCACAACTGAATGGATTGAGAATCTGTGATACGTTCACACGATGGAATACTACACAGCACTCAGGAGGAACAATTTCAAAAATTACTACATAACTTAGGAGAGACTTCAGAGCATTGTGCTCAGTGAACCAACTCAGTCTCACAAGGACAAACTCTGCACTAGACTATTATTGTAAAACAGAAGGATAAATAGTAAAACGTGTATGGAGACCCAAGGAGGAAAGGGATGAGAGCAGAAGGGTGAGGATGGGTAGGAGCCATTTGAAATCACAAGGTTCTACCATTTGATGGGTGGAGGGAGGAGGTAAAGGACATGAGATACATCTGGTGGGGACCTGACAAGACAGGGTAATGATGGACACAGTCTAACAATGATTAATTTTCTAAAATATAATCATGAGAATGATTGTATGACACAATGTGAATGATAAATAGTATGAAACATAATGTATAGGAACTTTGTAAGCAAACCAATATAAATTTTTTTAAATTTTAAAATAGTGAATAATAATGATTGTATGAAACACAACATGAATGAAAAACAGGATGAAACACTATAGTATAAAATAATTTTTTTTTAAACCCAACAAACTGTCCATATAGAATTCTTCAGTACTGCAACACAAGACTTGAATTTTTCAGCTCTTTCCACTGGATAAAGGCCAAGTGTGTTCTTCTCTTTTGGTTTTCTAATTCCAGCTCTTTTCACATTAAAAATACTTAGCTTTGTTTTCTCAAACTACCTTTTGAAATCTTGTTCTTATCTGTTACTGCAGTTATTCTTCCTTTTGTTTTGAACAGAGCAAGGAAACAATACACAGTTCAAAATAAAAAAGGGAGTGTGTCAGAGATGTGTTCTGTCTCCATACATATTTAGTCTGTATGCAGAACAGATAATTCCAGAAGCCGGACTTTATGAGAAAGAATGTGGCATCAGGATTGGAAGAAGACTCACCAACAACCTGCATTATGCAGACGACCTAACCTCATTTGCTGAAACTGAGGAGGGCCTAACCATTTGCTGCAGAGGTTCAAGGAATGTAGTCTGCAATATGGATTGAGGCTCAACATCAAGAAAACAAAAATTAACACCACTGGGCCAACTGGTAGCATCATGATAGATGGGAAAGTGATTGAGGTTGTTAACAATTTCAGCTTGCTTGGTTCCACATTAACAGTCTTCTTAATAGCAGCAATCAGACTGATGGCATTAGAAAATTCTATCAGGGACCTCTCCAGAATGCTGAAGAGCAAGGATGTCAGTCTAGAGACTAAGGTGCACCTGATACAGGCTATTGTCTTTTTAATTACTTGGTATGCTTTCAGAGAGCTAAACAATGACTAAGGATAGAAGAAGAAGAATTGCTGTCTTTGAGTTGTGGTGTTAGAGAAGAGTACTGAACATATGATGGACTCACAAGAGAACTAACAGGTCTGTGCTAGAGAGGCTGACTCCAAACTGCTCCTTGTAATCAAAGATTTTGAGGCTCTGTCTCACATACTTTAGGCACGTGACTAGGAGAGACCAGTCTTTGGAGAAGGATATTATGCTTGGAAGGGTTGAGGGACAGTGCAAGAGAGGAAGACTCCAGATAAGATGGAGTGACAAAATAAAAGGGTAATGAGGGTAGGTGTGTCAGAGTCAGTGAGATTGGCTCAGGAGAGAGCAGGGTTCAGAGGTACTGTTCGTATGATCTGTAGTTAACTCGACAGACAACACATTAACAACACTTTAGTGCAATTTTCAAAGTTTCTTCTGACATTCATTTTGGTCTTTTCCTTCTTCCCTAAACTTGCACTAATTTTTTGCTTTCATCATGGATGATGTTCTTAAGGTCATTCCATAACTCATCTGGTCTTTTGTCATTAGAATTCAATGCATCCCCACCAGAGCTCTCTGAACAATGAAAACTTTTTTCCCAAAGGAAAAAAGAGCACTAGCGGGGTGGTGGGGCAGGAAGGAAAATGTGCGACAACAAATGAATGGAAATCCAAGTTCTTTATAAGCTTACAGTAAAATTTCAATTAAAAAAAAGACATTGTATATATGGTAAAATGTTGGAGGGAATGGAAAATAGTTCATGAAACAAACAATCTAGAGACTTTTGGCAGATTTCTTCTGGTTAGGATCATGCAAATTTTTTTTTCTTTTCAGTGCACCAATATGCCAGGCAAGGTAGTGAAGTGTTTAAAGCACTTGGATGCCAACTATAAAACCAGAAGTGGAAACTCACCAGCCAATTTCCAGAAATTAGAAAAGTCATACACGTTTAATTTAAAAAAAAAAAAAAACAACCCTCTAGAAAAGTCTTGGGACCAAGAGATTGTTGGAAATTCTTGGGGATCCAGGAAAAAATATGGAGAAACCAGTAAATTGGGAGAAGTTTTTCTCTTAAAGCAAATTTTTAAAAAGAATTGTAAAGATCTGTCATTCTCAGAATAATTCATTATGAAATCTCTCAAGCCTTTCACATTAAATCCAAATAAATTCCACACTAGTTTTTACATGTTTTGCTTAAAATAGTCAATCTATATAATGTTACACACAAAAATGACTGGCTTGGCTTACTGTGTGCACTGCTGAATTAACTGAAAGGGAATTTCTTCCTCTTTCTTTCGCCAGCACATAACAATGACAACAACAATAACTGTGATGTCTAGATGTTTTAAGGCCTGGTCTAACCATTAACACCAGATGCAGAAAACTGACACAATTGCTAGATTCTAGTCATAGTATATAATACTAATAAAACCTTTCCATTTTACTGTTTCTTCTTCCATTATATGACTCTCATTAAATTAACATTCTTTCATTTCTGTTCAATTTCTTCCATTCAGAAAAGGAAATACTCTCTTTACAAGTTTTTATACTTTTATCTTTGAAATTATAAACATGCTAACTTTTAAAATGCCTCCCTGGGAATATATCTTTCTTCTTGGACTTACATTCAACCTTATTGTCTTAACATTATGGAGAAATGCCACACAATCTTGAGTTAGCACAAGCAGCTCAGGTCTCCTATCCCCATCAGAGTTTACTGCTAACCCCACCCTCCCCATAACTGAGAGCCAACCTGCTGATGACTTTAATCTAAGTATGTTCTTACTCTAAGGAAAATCTATGGAAGGCTTCTCAATACTCCAAGGGGCAATCCCAAATACTTGGTGCTTTCTATGAAAAGGCGTGGAGACAGTCACATCTGATTTCCATTAACTCCACAAAGGGGAACAGTCCCCATCAGCAACATTCACAATACTAACCCAACCCCCATAAGGTCAGACATGGCCGCCACGCTCCCACATCTACTAACCCCAACACCAATCTTACTGCTCTAATTCTGAAACCAAAATCCATTGCCATAACCATAAAGGTCTCACAGAACTGTCCTCATGTTATGGGTTACACCAGGGATGTTAATAAGTTATAATCCTAGTTGGTAACAGGATACAATTCTTCAGTCACAACAGCTTTTCAAGCCTCTGGCTCTGGCTCTGATAAGCAGCAGTCAGTCCCAAGTCAGTTCTGTCTCATGTCCATTTCTGGTTGTCCACTGGGCATGCTGCTGCTGCTGCTGCTCTCTTATATGTCTCAGTCAGACTAACACAGGAATCTCTGGTCCCAAATGGTGTACATTATATTCTCTGAGTCTTCTTTCCTACTGGTAGTGAGATTACTACCATCACTATTAAATCTACTCAATTTAACTTGGTGGGATGGGGGAAACTGCCCAACCCCATGATAGTTCTTGTATACTTTCCCTATTTTAGAGTGATAAAGAGCTGTGCTGCCAATCCAAAGGCATGTGATTCAAATCCATCAGTTGTTCCACAGGAGAAAGATGGGCAACTCTTTCCATCCAATTTACTGACTCTGAAATCCTGCTGAAAGGTCAGCTCTGAGTCTGTTCCAATTTGTCAGTACGTAACACAACCAACCCAGTCACATGGTGAGATTTAAGGCCAAGAGCCAGGAAAGCCATTTTAAACAATGAATTCACAACACCACACTATCCTTGTTGCCCCTTCTCTAGCCCTACTGCCCTTAAACTCTGCCTACTTTGTACTCAAATTACCTGTAATCCCAAGTTTTATGCCTCTTTGGCATTGTTTATCCACACTCTTCCCAGAAAGACTAGCTCTATCATGCCTTTGCCCACCCCATTTCCCCTTTGCTTTCTGAATTCCTTCCTATCCTTTAAGACACTTCTGGACTCACTGCTTCTGACCTTCATATTACAAACTAGATCACTCCATGTCTTTCAGTGATGCCATTACAGCCAGTTCCTGGGTTCCCTTCTTGGAATCCCAGAGTCAAGTGGTTAAGAAGCTGCACAAACAACCTGAAGGCACATGATGCAAATCCACCAGCTGCTCTGTAGGAGAAAGATGGGCAGTCTCTTCCTATGTGATTTACTTCCTCTGAAAACCTGCTGGAGGGTCAGCTAAGAGTTGGTTATTACTCTATGGTACATAATAACATCATCAATATATTCATTTATAATAAATGTCATACTCCACAGAACACATTCTTTAAAGCAAAGTGACTTTTATTTGCAAACCTCCTCACTTGTTTAGATACTGTTCCCCTATGTCAGTGAATATGTAACTATGTTCGGTCTCATTAATTTGCTGATTCTAAGACACAACGGGATGGGGAGGGAGTAATGTATTCTAAAAGTGAAAAATGGTTCCACAACAAATTTTATTTTTCTGCAACTTGCCCATTTAGTTTTGCTAACTAAAACCATAAAAGAGTAGTATTTAATCTTATTCATTTGACAAATTATTTACTAAGAATCTACCATGTGCATTGTGATTTACGCTAGAGGTACAGCACTGTACAAAACAGTTTCCAGGTAAAGAAGCAAAGAACTACAGAGCTGAATAGTGCAGGAAAGACCATCTACTCAATTCACCCACTTGACAATCTTGCCCAAATTCACCGAGCTAGTTAAAAGCAAAGGTAAAATACTCTAACTTCTCTTTTTCTATCCTGTAGCAACAATTTGAAGGAGTTATCAGTAATGAGACAAATTAAACACTAGGTTGGCTTAAGATACTGTATAAATCTCAACATCTTAAATAACAATAATCTATATGTGAAAAGAGGCTTGACAGTCCATTTTCAGAAAGGAAAGCAGTGACATAAAACAAATCTAATGGGGATGGAGGAACAGAGACCCAGCAGTGGGAGCTGAGATTCATCTAAGTCAGCAGATGACATCTATTTGCACTCGTTAGCACTGCCTGGCATGTGCTACACCACCCCCTCCAGTAATTTACATTTTTTTAAAAAAACATGTATTTCTAAATTTAGGAAGTTAGGATAATCAGGGTGGAAAAGCCCATCTGTTTGAAGTTCACTCCAGCTGCTGTGCATTCTGAAATGAAATTTGAGTATCTATTTTCTTGTCTGTTTCATTTTGCCCAGTCTGGAATAAGAAGACATGACAGAAACATAACAGAAATGACCAGCAGAGTACCAAGTAGACGTTTTACTTGGTGTACACAAACCTCTGTGTGCTTAAATAACCCAATCATGAATACACAACTGCATGTACTTCTCACAGACACCTACAGACACTCAGGATACAGGCACACTTTCCTTGTGGACTACTGCTCTAGAGTAGGGATAGGAGAGAAAGAATGACTCGAGAGAAAAAAATTCCTTAACCCTCAAGACCTTCCAAGTAGTTTCAATATAATATAAAAAGTAACTGAAACATACCAAGCTGTACACTCATGTATGTTATAAGAAAGGGCATTAACATGGATACTGATCCAAACTTTGCCATTTATGTTGTGTGTTGTGAGAGGTTACTTTCCCTTTCTAGTTTCTTTTATTTTTTTTAGATTTTAATGAAAGTTTATAAAGAACTTGGATTTCATCTACAACAATGAATGAATGGAAATCCAAAGCCTCGGTAAATTTTCACTGAAATTAATAACAAATTTAAATTTTAAAACAAAGAATTAAGTTAGAGTAAGGATGGCAATGGATTTATAACTGCTCAAGCTAATAACACTATATCGTGGCATGGAGGAGGAATAGTGGAAATGTATCCACATTTACAAAATTCCTCTTACCAAAACCATTTATGGAAAATAGGTAGTGCATTGGAACATGTATCTCTGGATTGGAAATGATGATGTTGTTAATACTTCTAGCCTTAAGCTTAAAAGATTATAATGTTCAAAATTATTTGTTATACATTTGCTTAAATTTTTCCCTCTTTTAACAACTGGGATCTAGAGGAAGGAGAAAAGACCAGAGAATAGCCAAAATTATGGGGGCAGCTATTGCTGCCAGTTTAGGGCCTGTGTCAGGAAAAGGAAGTCTTACTCATATACAGTGCCACCCAAGGGTAAAAAAGGAGGTCAGAATTGCTTCCACTGTGGAAAGCTGGGCCACTTTTGTCACAGACGAAAGCCTCAGATAGGCAAGGGAGTAGAGAGGAAGCTCCCACTCACTTGCTTTAAGTGTGGATCTGAAGGACACTTGGCCAAGGTGGCCCACATCAGGTCCTCGTGGCTGACAGGACTGACAGGCCCCAGCTCCCAACTGGAAACAAAGGAGGACGCTTCAAC
>NW_006399782.1:13372051-13373132 GCF_000299155.1 Elephantulus edwardii | reverse complement strand
TGACAGCATATTTTTTCCCAATGCAACAAGACTTTGGATTTCTTAACTGCTGACACCAACTACATTGATTGTGGATCCAAGTAAAATGAAAAAATCATTGACAATTTCAATTTTTTTCCTCGACAAATCATGATGCTACTGACTGCTTCAGTGGTGAAGATTTTTTTTTCCTTTATAAGTGAGATGTCCCCATATAGAAGATTATTTTATCATTTGCAACAAGTGTTTCAGGTTATTGTCATTTTCTGCAAGCAAAGTTGTCATCTGCATAAAGCATTCTGTTGATGAGTCTTCCTCCAATCTTAGGGCCACATTCTACTTCATCTAGCCCAGTTTCTCAGATCATCTGCTCAGCATACAGACTGAATTGTTGTTGTTCCTGGGTGCCTCTGGGTCAGCAGTGACCCACAGCTGACCTTCTAGTGGTAAACTGCAGAAGAGGAGAGTGTCCATCCTTCTCCTATGGAGACACACTTGCCTTTAGGATTTCAGTACATGTTCTGTATGGAGAAAAGATGCTGTCCTGTAACACGTCTTTCTTGATTCTTTTTTTGAGTCAAAGATTAAAGTTTACAAATAACATTAGTTTTTACAGAAATCATTCATAGGCTTTAATTACCATTGGCTGCTGTAATGCAATGTTCCCTTGTTCTCTGTTCAGACAACGGCTTCTTGGTCTACGGATAGGTTTCACAAAAGAACAATTAGGTGTTCTGGGATTCCCATTCTTCTCAACCTTCATTTGTTATGATCCACAGAATCAGATCCACAGCTCCCACAGAGGGATTTATTGTGGCCTAGTGATAGGAATCTACGCTACAATACCAAAGGTGCATGGTTCAAATACACCAGCTCCTCTGTGGGAGAAAGACAGGGAATCTTCTTTAATATCATTTGCTGCCCCTGCAAACCTGTTTGTTGGAGGGTCAACTACGGGTCGGTTCTGACTCAGTAACACACAACTACAACACAGACTCCAATGCCTTGGAATAGTCAATAAAATATAACTAAACATTCTCTGATATTCTCTGCTTTCAGCCAAGATCCATTTGACATTAGCAATGATATTTCCCTCATGCTG
>NW_006399782.1:13342850-13360811 GCF_000299155.1 Elephantulus edwardii | reverse complement strand
TTTAAAAAAAAGAACTTGGATTTCCATTCATTCATTGTTGCATGTTTTCCTCCCTACACCCCACCCCCACCCTCCAGTTCACTTCTTTCCTTTGGGGAAAATGTTCTTTTGTTGTTATACAGTCTCCCCACCCCGGACCACTTTACTCTGCAACTCTTACTGTGGACTCTTGTCATGCCAATAATACCTAATCACATATTGTGTTTATACAGTTCTCTCCCTTGTCTGTTTCAATGCAGTATACATTATTTATCCCCTCTTTTCTTAGTTTCCCTCCAACCCCCATATCAGTCCCACTTTATGGTGGTGGCATTATGTATTTATATCTTTGTCACCGAGATATTTTACTCAGCCTAATGTCCTCCAGTATCACCCATTTTGTATAATATTTCATGATATTTTTTTTTCCAGTGCTTCATAGTATTCCATTGTATGACTATACCACAGCTTCTCTATCCATTCATTTGTTGATGGGCAATCGGGTTGTTTCCAGCTCTTTGCTATTGTGAACAAAGCCTCAATAAACATGAGTGTGCATATAGCTGCTTGGGTGGCAGTTCTAGTTTCTTTAGGGTATATTCTGATTAGTGGAATTGCTGGGTCAAACGGTATTTCTATTTCCAACTTTTTGAGAAAGTACCATACTGCCTTCTATAGTGGTGCCACCATTTTACACTCCCACCAACAGTGAATAAGGGTCTTTCTGGTTTCTGACAACATATTATGTTAGAATAGATGAAGGAGTAAGGAAGGGATGCATTGAGCAACAAGGAGAAACTATGTTTTTCATATTTAAGATTTACAATTTAGAGACTGCATAACTATCTACATTTTCACAATAAAGTAACTGGAAGCTCAAGAGTTTTGCACTAATAGTTTTAAATCATCAGCATTAAAACTAAATCACTATTTGTTTATCTTTCTCTCTTATGTAACTTGGAAGTATATTGTTGTCATCAAATCAACTACAAGTAAAAAAACCCTATGAACAACAGCTCTGAACTCTGCCCTACCTTGAGTCAATCTCACTGTCTCTGACACACCTACACCCACTGCCACAGTCATGAGTCAATCCATCTCATCCAGGGTCTTCCTCTCCTGTGCTGACTCTCCACCCTTCCAAACATGTTATCCTTCTCTGCTGGCCACATACCCAAAATATATGAGATGGAGTTTCAAAATGCTTGCCTCTATGGAGGAACCTGCTTCCAACCTGTCCAGGACAAACCTGTTTAATCTCTTGGCAGTCCATGGTTTATTCAATACTCTTATCCAGTACTCAAAGGCATCAATTCTTCTGTCATCCTTAGTCACTGTCCAGCTTTCAGATGCATACCAAGGAATTGAGAAAAGCATGGCTTGAATAAGGCACACCTTAGTCTCTAAACTGAAGTGTTGCTCTTTAGCACTCTAGAAGGGTCCCTAACAGCAGACTTTCCTCAAGGAACTCATCTTTTGATTTTCTGACTGTTTGGTGACTAGAGTGTTGATTTTTTTATCTTGGATGAAACTGTTAACCACCTCAAGCTATTCTCCATCTATTATGATGCTGCCTATTGGCCCAGTGGTGAGAATCTTTGTTTACTTGATATTGAAATGCAATATCCTTCCCCAACCTTCTGCAATAAATGCTTCTAGTCTACCTCAGTTTTGGAGAGCAAGATTGTGTCATACGCCTAACAGAGGATGTTAACAAGTCTCCCTCCAATCCTGATGTCGAATTCCTCCTCATACCAGCTAGCCTCCTGACTGATCTGCTCTGTTTATAAATTTAAAAGATATGGAGACAGGACAAATCCCTGATACATTCCTTTCTTGATTCTGAACCACACAGTGTCCTTGATCTGTTGCATGACTCTTTCCTGGTCTAATTAAAGGTTTCACATGAGCACAATCAAGTTTTTTGGGATTCCCATTCTTCTCAATGTTAGCCACAATTTGTTGTGATCCACCCAATCAAATGCCTTTTTGCATATTCAAGAAAAAACAAGCAGACATTCTTCTCTTCTGGTACTCTTTGCTTTCAGCTAAGATCCGTCTGGGACTGACAATGATGCCTCTAGTGTCATGATCTCCTCTAAACCCAGCTTGGACTTCTGGCAGTTATATCCATATACTATTCCAGTCGTTTCTGGATAATCTTCAACAAGAATTTCAATAATTTCCACACTCTGTACTCATATACACCTATATGTATATAGATAGATAAATATCTACATAAGTAGATGAATACATATTGCATATAAAAGTATTATTTATATATAGATTTATTCTAAGTAAAATAAGAGGTTTATTTTATATTTAAAGAATCCTGGCTACACACTTGGCTGCACCCAAAGGTTGGAAGTTCAAACTCACCCAGCAGGCTTGGAGGAGAAAGATGTGATGATTTGCTTCAATAAAGATCACAGCTAAGTAAGCCTTCTAAGCAGTTCTACTCTGTCACATGGGCTGCTATGAGTCAAAATTAACTTTACTCACTCTCAACAATAGCATTTAGTATTTAAATACTAGAATAATTGGTATATTCTTTAAAAATAAACACAATTCAAACAGGACAATTTAACACTGCTGAAGTATAATAATAAGATAAAAAGAAAAACAGACATTAGAATGATATTTATTACTGCTGTTAAACATAAAATTTAATTGTTAGTAAAGGCTCCAAAAGAAAAGTCTAAAAGCTCACTCAGAGACATAAACATGTCTGGGTCCATGAGATCATGAAAACCTTCTTCGTGTTAGACATGTGCGAAAAACAGTATTTGAGTAATGATTATCTCATGCAAAATTGCTAATGTTTTCATTGCTGCTCTTAGATAGGAGTCACTTAACTGGAAATAACAACACCACTACCAATGAAAGTCAGTTCCAAATGCCTGTAACAGAGATCAGGTGCAGGCTGCAAAACCTTCACCTCTTCTGTGCACCAAGAAAATAGACACATACCCAGAAGACATAGGCAAAAACTGAAATGCTGAAAGAGCATGTGTAAGGAAGGTGATTTCATTAGATATTTTTCCTGTATTGTTCTGAATTTATCAAGACTGTACACATAAACACACATATTAAGAAGTAAGAACTTGATAAAGAAATTTTAGTTCTATCTCATTTTTTTATTGGTCCTTGGGCAATCAACACCTGTGTAAGTTACTGCCTCTGAAAACTCGCTGGAGGGTCAGCTATGGGTTGGTCCCAGCTCAATGGTACATAACAACATTTTTAACTAGGGAGCTCCACTGGTGTAGTCTTGGACTAACCCAAACGCAGCCCTTCTCTGATACTCTGACTCCAACAGCGAAGTTATTAAAAGAGCCCTTGTGATATCATGGGTTCTGCTAGACTGCGAGACAAAAGGGTGGCAGTTTGACTTCATCATCTGCTCGGCAAGAGAAAGTTTAGGCAGTCTGCTCGTGTTAAAATTTACAATCCTAGAGCCCAGATGGACAGCTGTCATGATTTGCAAGTGACTTGATGACAGGCAGTTTCTTTTTCAAGTTTTGCTTGTTTGTTAGTCTTGTCTTTAGTCTATTTTTGCTTCAGCTACATATTCTGTCCCGAGAACAGTGACTAGCACAAAGCACATCCTCAATAATATCAGGTGACTAAATGATTTCAAAAATCACTTCACAGTATAAAGGCATGAAGGTAAAGAACAGTTGCAAACCCCTATTTATTATGGTTCTGCTGCTATTCATAGGGTTTTGAACAGAACAAGAAACACTGCCCAGTTTAAAATCAGGAGAGGTGTCCACCGGGGTTGTACCTTTCACCTTAGCTTCCAATTGGTTTTAGGAACAAATTATGTGAGAAGTTAGAGCAATTAAAGTGGAATCAGGAAGAAGATCCATAAACACTCCATACACATGATACAATCTTACTTGCTGAAGCAAAGAGGTATGAAAGCACTTACCGAACAATGTCAAACACTATAGCCTTTAGTATGGATTATACTTCAACATAAATAACACAAAAATCCTCCTCTTACAACCGGAAGAACCGGCAACACCATGGGAGAGAAAACTGAAGTTGTCAATGATTACATTTTACTTGAATCCACAATCAACACTCACAGTTGTACTAGTCACAAAACCAAATGTTACTGAATTGAGCAAACCTGTTGTCAAGAACCTCTTTAAGGATGTCAGTTTAAAGACTAAAGGTGCACTTGGCTTCAGTCATGTCATTTTCAATTATTTCATAATTATTTAGTATGCTTATGAAAACTGGGTAACAAAGAAAATCTAAGAATCACTGTCTCTGAATTATAATTGATGTTTTCTAAAATTCTATTTTGAAAAAAAAAATATTGAGTATACCACGAACTGCCAAAGGAACAAGCTAATTTGTCTTGGAAGGACAGCCAGGGTGTTTCTCAGAGGCAAGGAATCTGAGACTTTTTCTCACATACTTTGGGCATGTTATCCAGAGGGGCCAGTCCTTTAGAAGGAGACATCGTGCTTGAAAAAGCAGAAGATCAGAGAAGAGAAAGACCCTCAGTCAGATGGTCTGACTGCAATAATACTGTGAGCAAGTTTTCATTTGTTACACACAGAATCACTATAAGTAGGAGTCTACTCGATGTCACCTAACAACATCTTACTATGGTATGGAGCTCCAGGGGTGCAGTGCCTAACATAATTCAGCTACTAACTGAAATCCTGGAAGCTCAAATTCACCAACAGCCCTATTTGGGGGTAAAGACAGGCAGTCTCCTCTCACAAAGATTTACAGTCTCAGAAACCCAATGGAATTAACAGTGCATTCTTTTGGCTACTGACTATGAGCTAGATGCTTTATGTCAACTTTCTCAGATCTGATCTTGCCACTCAATGGGGTAGGTGTTATCTATCTCATTTTCCAAGGAATAAAAATATCCAAACATTAAACTGAATAAAGGATTCCGTGACTGGGGCAATGGCGGTAGATGTGTAGAAGACAGTGAGATTGGCACAGTATAGAACAGGGTTTAGGGCTGTTATACACAGGGTCGCTATGAGTCGCAGGTGACTCGACAGCACATAAGAACAATAACAACTGAATAAAGGGGGAAATAAAGAATGGGACCATCCAGTCTGATCCACACCACCTGGGGCAAAGGTGCAAACTCCTCTGAAATGGAGCAATGGGACAGAAAAGAAACTGTCCGAGATTAGACTAGGTTGGGCTAGGACAGTTAACAAATAAGGTAAAGCAGTAGCACAAGACAAGAACTGATGTAAATAGAGTAAAGGCTGGATCACACTCAAACAAGGGGTATCATCATACTGCAGCAAATGTCAGAGAAAGTGTAAGATTCTCAGAAACGTGGGTATCAAACACTTTAGGGAACCAGGGAATCAGAGGAAACTAAGGCAGTATGTGTCATGTTCTCAAGATTGGTCAAAGTTAAAACTACCCAGAATCACGTAAATTCAAGCAAGTAATGGTATAAACATTAGTGACAAAGATGATGGTCATTTAGTGTAATTTACCAGTCAAGATGTCACTTCTAATTCTCTCTGAAATTATCTTTAGAAATCTAAAGAGAAAAAACAATTTTCACCGAAGGATTGGGAACATTGTAAATATAGAATTATTAACTATGTTAGAAAATGTTTAAAATGCTGAAACAATTACAAGCTATGCATCACTTAGCATCCATGATGCATTCTGTGAAATAGGACATGATGTGATTTGGACACTGTGCACAAGACAGCTTCAACGGAGTTACCATAGCTACAGAAGATAATTAATTTTGAGGAAACAAAAGAAATGAGATATCATTTCAAAGAGATGAAATAATAGATGTGGCATCCAAATTTAACTCACATCACTTCCTACTAGGAATGAGCCGTGGTCTTTTTGGTATGACTATTTCTAACGTTGCCCCAGAGAGCATCCTCAGCACTCGTCTAAATCCTATTCATGCCCTAAAAAAACTTCACTTGTTCCCACCTGTGCTATAAAGAGTCTTTGAACAACAATTCTATTTATAGCATAAATGAAACAATCATTCCTTATTACTGATGACACAAATGTCGGCTATGGACCAGGCATACTGTCAAAGGATAAGGAAGAAAGAGGAGAATTAAACAAAAGGGTAAATTCAACAGGTAAGGGATAAAGTACTAACAAAATTATATACACACAATGATGGAAAAATGTAACTCTTCACATGATACATGATATTCATACTGGATCCGGAAGTACCAGTTTGCCAGAACCAGGGGGAAAAGAGGAGAATTCTTTTCAGAATGAAATCATGGTATATTCTATTTTCAGGACTACAACTGAATGGGAATTTCAGAACACTTACTTGTTCTCCTACTAAATCTGTAAAGAGCAAGGGGATAATACATGGTTTACTACCGGAAAAAGGCACAGAGCAGAGATCTTCTCACCTTACTTATTCCATTTTTATGCAGAATAGACACTATAGGAAGCTATTCACTATGAAAGGAGCTCTGCTTATGTAGCATATGAGTAGCACCTGAGTAGCACCACTAATACAAAGGTTGTATATCTCCTACTCACTGGTTCAAATCTACCAGCAGCTCTGAAGGAAACAAATTAATTTCTCCTCTTCGTGTTCCAATTTACAACCTCAGAAACTTGAGAAGATTACCATGAGTTAGAAGTGACTCGACAACAGTGAGCTGGAGTTTTCCTGAGTGATTACTATAGGAAGAAAAAAGTAGCATCAGGAATGGAAAAAGACTCATTAACCACGTGAGATATACTGATGATACCATCTTGCTTACCAAAACGGAAGACATGTTGGCAATCGCAGTTATTAACAAAGATAAAAGAAAACACCAGTCAATATATATTACACCTGAAAATGAAAAAATTATCATAACTGGAGTGATAATCAAGAACATGAGTAATAGGGAAGAGAATGACTTTGTCAATAATATCACCCTACTTGGGTCAATGACATCAGAAATGTCACTGCTGGTGCCTGGTGGATCCTGCTAGGAATCAAGAGAATACCAAAGAATGTATGGTTTACAACCAAATGGACTGAGAAATTGTGGTACATTCACACAATGGAAAACTATGCAGCACTCAGGAGCAATGAACTGAAAAACCACTACAGAACTTAGTAGAGACTGGAAGGCATTATGCTGAGTGAACAAACTCGGTCTCATAATGACAAACACTGATAAGACCATTACTGTGAAATCAGAAGGGTAACTACAAAAACACGTATAGGGACCCAAGGTGGGAAAGGGTAGGAATAGAGCAGTGAGGATGTGTAGAGGCGAAATAACAAGTTGTACAATTTGGTTGGTGGAGGGAGGAGGTAAAGGAAATGGGAAAGATCTGGCAAGGACTGAAAAGACAGGGTAATGGTGAACATAGTCCAATAGTGATTAATTTTATAAAATATAATGAATGGGAATGATGGTATGAAACACAATGTGAACAAACTTTGTAAGAAAACCAATATAAAAATTTTTTTAAAATGTCTAGTTTACTGAGTATGCAAAGACATTTGATTGTGTGGATCATAACAAATTATGGCTAACATTGAAAAGAATAGGAATCCCAGAGCACTTAATTGTGCTCATGCAAAAACCAATATCTAGAACAAGAGGTTGTCCAAATATGGTTTAAAAATCAAGAAAGGTGTGGGTCAGAGTTGAATCCTCTCTCTCCAAACCTCCTCCACCTGTAAGGTGAGCAAATCATTCAAGAAGCTCAACTATGCAGAAGAATGTGGCATCAGGATTGGAGGAAGACTCATCAGCAACTTGTTTACTCAAAGCACTAAGATGTTGTGGTGTTGGCGAAGAGCAATGACTATCCCAAGGACTGCCTAAACAACAAACAAATATGTCTTGGAAAAAGTACAGTCAGAATACCCCTTTTAGGCAAAGATGACAAAGCTTCATCTCACATACTTTGAGTATGTTGTCAGAAGAGGCTCTTCCTTGAAGAACAACATCATACTTGGAAAAGGGGAGGGTCAGTAAAAGAGAGGAAGACCCTCAAGCATATGAAGTGTCACAGTGACTGCTACAACGGTCTCAAGTATGTCAGAGATGATGAGCATGGCAAAGGATAGGACAGGGTTCAGATCTGTTGTTGATAGAGTCACTATGCATCTCAACTTGATGGCACCTAACAAGAACAACTTGGATCAGCAATCAGCAGCCACAGAAGCAATAGTCAAGAAATTAAACAATGTACTGAAATGTGCAAATCTGTGTTCAAGACCTCTTTTCAAGTTTTCAACAGCAAATATGTCACACTGATAACTAAGGGGAACCTGGCCCAATCCACAATCTTTTAGTCATCTTATATGGATAGTATAGGTGAATGATAAAAAAAGGATTACAGGGAAACTCAAGGTGAAAACTGTGGTACAGACAAAGAATATGGACAATATTGTGAATGACCAAGAGAATGAACAAATCCATTCTGTTGTTGTTGTTGTTATGTGCCGTCGAGTCGTTTGCGACTCATAGCGACCCTATGCACAACAGCCCTAAACCCTGCTCTATCCTGCGCCAACCGCACTGCCTCTGACACACCCATCCCGATTACCCCAGTCACCAAATCAATCCATCTCATAGAGGGTCTTCCCCTCCTGCTCTGTCCCTCCACCCTCCCAAGCATGATGTCCCTCTCCAAGGACCCGTCCCTCTTGGCAACATGTCCAAAGTATGTCAGACGAAGCCCCAGAATCCTTGCCTCCAAGGAGTAGCTTGGTTTAATCCTCTCCAAGATGAATCTGTTTGTTTTCCTGGCAGTCCATGGTACATTCAGTACCCTTCTCCAGCACCACAGCTCAAAAGTATCCACTCTCCTTCTGTCCTCCCTAGTCATTGTCCAACTCTCTGATGCATAACAAGCGATTGCAAAGACCATGGCCTGTATCAGGCACACCGTAGTCTCCAGAGAGACACTGTTGCTCCTGAGTACTTTAGAGAGGTCCCTAACAGCAGACTTTCCCATCGTGATACGCTTTTTGATTTCCTGACTGCTGGTGCCAAGAGTGTTGACTGTGGAGCCGAGCAAACTGAAGCTGTGAACACTCTCAATCTCTTCGTCATCCATCCTGACTCTGCCAATTGGTCCAGTGGTGAGAATCTTTGTCTTCTTGACATTGAGCCTTAGTCCATACTGAAGGCTGCAGTCCTTGACCCTTTGCAGCAAGTGCATGAGGTCCTCCTCAGTTTCAGCAAGCAGGGTTGTGTCATCTGCATAACGCAGATTGTTAATAGATCTTCCACCAATCCTGATGCCACAATTGTCCTCATAGAGCCCAGCCTCTCGGATAATCTGCTCTGCATACATGTTGAAAAGGTATGGAGACAGGATGCATCCCTGGCGTACACCCTTCCCAATTTTGAACCATGCAGTGTTACCCTGCTCTGTTCTGACTACTGCTTCTTGGTCCAAGTATAGGTTTCGCATTAGCACAATTAAATGTTCTGGGATTCCCATTCTTCTCAGAGTCAGCATTCTAGAGGAAGTAAAAACAGAGCGAGGGCCTCCAGGCTTGGCCTAGGGTTTAAGGCAGGAAGGGGCTTCAAGGCCCAACAGGAGAAGGGAGTGGAGATGGCCATGTTCTTCCTGGTTGGCTCCTCCCTGGGTGTTCTGTGACTTCTTGCTTCTTGTGTGGTCCGCGTGCATGCACAGATATTATGGCAAGTTTTTGGAGTTGAATGCTTTTTCGGGCTTGTATTTGACTTGCAGGACTGCTCTGCCCCCCATGAGCGAGGCCCTCCAGGCTTGGCCTAGGGTTTAAGGCAGGAAGGGGCTTCAAGCCCCAATAGGCCCTCGGGCCTACGGCCCTCAGTCCAGGTTCAAACTGTTTTCCTGTCAAACATTCTTCTAGATGGTATAGCATAGCACTAGTCTGTGCATTGCTGCACAGAGGTAACTCATGGTTGCTGTGATGCTGACCACTGTGACAATGACGTCCCAAAGGTGGTAATGGTCACTCATGGTGGACAGTGTTTGCTGGAGCTTCCCGACTAAAACAAGCCTGGAAGCAGGAGCAGCATCCACTTCTGAAATAGCTTGCCTCCACAAACCCTATAAACACTACTCAGGGCTTTCGTTCGTAGGGTCGCTGAGTCATCTAAGACTCGACAGCACTAAACAACACAACAACAAAATCAGAATGATCTAGAAGTGAGGGTGATGAAACTTAACTCTCTCACTTTGGTTACATTATTAGAAAAAGACACGACAAACTGCTAAAAATTAAATCACACTTGATAGAGAGCCAATGAAAATTGAGGGAAACCTGCAATGGGACGGAAAGGCACCACAGTCACAGCAATGGACTCGGACATAAGCATGATCATAAAGATGGCACAGACGACGTGTTACACATTACACAGAAGGCGGCCATGAAAGGGGAGAAGTGGGAGGTGTTATGACAAGGAACGACACACTGCTACCACCTACCAGCCTTTCAGAAGATGTTCCTTCTCTCCTTCAAAACCACAAATATCAGTAAAAACAGGAACTTAAGCTTTTTTCACTTAATTCCTACCACCTGCAATAGATACTACAAATCCAACTACACATCTTATTAACTAGACATTTCCAAAAGATATCCAAATGTAATGATTTTTCAGCATTCCTCTGAATTTGATAACATAAACAAATGCTTAAGGTATAAGAAAAGCAGCAACATCAAAAAGAAGGAAGAAAACATAAACTGATACTTGATATTTCAGGATAATATCGAAGTCATCTGAAGGGGGGAAATTCAGAACTCAGTTGGCTTTAATTACTGCCATGACACAACTTAGTATCTAGTTTTGTTTAACAAGAAGTAGTACCACAGTTTTTCAGTGCTTAAGGTTTTTCACACGGCTCTGTCCATAGTTCCTGTAAATGTTTCTCAGATTCTCCTCTAGATTAAGCCCTAAAATGAAGACAAAACCACCAAAAAGGCAAACAGAGCTTGAAAGAGGAAAAAATAATCTACTTGGCAGCCTTCAGTATGGACTGAGGCTCAATGTCAAGAAGACAAAGATTCTCACCACTGGACCAATTGGCAGCATCAGGATGGATGGTGAAGAGATTGAGATTGTTCACAGCTTTAGTTTGCTCGGCTCCACAGTCAACACTCTTGGCACCAGCAGCCAGGAAATCAAAAAACGTATTACAATGGGAAAGTCTGCTGTTAGGGACCTCTCTAAAGTACTCAAGAGCAACGGTGTCTCTCTGGAGACTAAGGTGCGTCTGATACAGGCCATGGTCTTTACAATCACTTGTTATGCATCAGAGGGCTGGACAATGACTAGGGAGAATAGAAGGAGAATGGATGTCTTTGAGCTGTGGTGCTGGAGAAGAGTATTAAATGTACCATGGACTGCCAAGAAAACAGATTCATCCCGGAGAGGGTTAAACCAGGCTACTCCTTGGAGGCAAGGATTCTGGGGCTTCGTCTGACATACTTTGGACATGTTGTGAGGAGAGACCGGTCATTGGAGAGGGACATCATGCTTGGTAGGGTGGAGGGACAGCACAGGAGAGGAAGACCCTCTATGAGGTGGACTGATTCCGTGACTGGAGTAATTGGGATGGGTGTGTCAGAGGCAGTGCGATTGGCACAGGATAGAGCAGGGTTTAGGGCTGTTGTACATAGGGTCGCTATGAGTCGCAAACGACTCGACGGCACATAACAACAACAGCAACTTGTTGTTGTGTATTATTGAGTCAGAACCTACTGAAAGTTGACCCTCCCATGGGTTTTCAGAGACAATCAGTAGCTCTGGAAGAGACTGCTCTGGAGCAGCTGGTGTATTCAAACTATGTACCTTTGAGTTGGCAGCACAAGGCACTAAACCACCACAGTGCCCTGTTATCCACTACTGGTTGTCTAGTCTACCAGAGTTGTTGTTGTTATTGTGTGCCATATAGTTGCCTGAGACTCATAACAACCCTATGTACAACAGCTTTGAACCCTACTCTCTCCTGAGCCAATCTCACTGACTGACAGACTTAATCCCATACCTCCAGTTACAGAGCCAATCATCGCATCCTGGGTCTTCCTCTCCTCTGTTGTCCCTCCATCCTTCCAAGCATGTTCTTCTCCAAGGACTGGTCCCTCCTAGCTACATGCACAAAGTATGTGAGATGGAGCTTCAAAATCCTTGCCTCCAGGAAGAAGCTTGGTTTCACCCTCTCCAGGACTGACCTGTTTGTTTTCCTGGCAGTTCACGGTATGTTCAACCCTCTTCTCCAGCACCACAACTCAAAAGACATTGATTCTTCTTTTATCATTCTTAGTCATTGCCAGTTGACACATAGCAAGTAATTATGAAGACCATGGCCTATATCAGGCACACCTAAGTCTCCAGACTGACATAGTTGCTCTTTGATACTCTAGAGAGGTCCCTGAAAGCAGACTTTCCCAATGCATTTCATCTTTTGATTTCCTGAATGCTGGTGCCAAGAGTGTGAAGTTGTTAACAATCTCAATCTCTTCTCCATTTATCATGAAGCTGCCAACTGGTCCAGTGGTGAGAATCTTTGTTTTCTTGATGGTGAGCGTCAATCCACAATGAAGACTACAGTCTTTGAATTGCTGCAGCAAATGTCTCATGTCCTCCTCAGTTTGAGCAAGGAAGGTTGTGTCATCTGCATAAGGCAGGTTGTTGATGAGTCTTCCTCTAATCCAGATGCCACATTCCTCCTCGTAAAGTTCAGCCTCCCAAATGATCTGTTCCATATATAGATTTAAAAGGTACAGAGATAGGATGCATCCTTGACACAAAGCTTTCCTGTTCCTGAACCATGCTGTGTTTCCCTGCTCTGTTCTGACTACTGCTCCCTGGTCCAAGTATAGATTTTGCATGAGCACAATTAAGAGTTCTGGGATTCCTATTCTTCTCAAGCTTACCCACAATTTGTTGTGATCCACACAGTCAAATGCCTTTTCCTAGTCAATGAAACACAAATCAACATTTCTCTGGTACTCTCTGCTTTTGGCCAAGATCCATCTAACATTGGTGGTGACATCTTTAGTCCATGGCCTCTTCTATACCCAGCATGCACATTTGGCAGTTCTCTGGAAGAAATCAAGAAGTTAAGGAGCTAAACAGAAGATTTCAAAAAGCAGCTCGGGAAGACAAAGCAAAATGTTATAAAGAATGAAATGTGCAAAGAGCTGGAGTCATAAAATCAAAATAGACGCGCTTATTCAGTATTTCTTAAGCTGAAGGAACTGAAGAACAAATTTAAGCCTCAAGTTGCAATACTTAAGGATGCTGAGGGCAGAATGTTGAATGACCAGGAAGCATCAAAAGAAGATGGAAGAAGTACACAGAGTCATTATACCAAAAAGAATTGGCAAGCACAGAATAATTTTATGAAACACCATATTATCAAGAGCCTATGGTGATGAGGATGTTGAAGCTGCTCTAAAAAGCTGGCAAAATACAAGGGGCCCAAGGAGTTGACGGCATACCAATTGACATATTTCAGCAAACAGAAGGTGCCCTGGATGCACTCTCCACCAGATTATGCTAAGAAATCTGGAGGACAACTACCTGTCTAACTGACTGGAAAAGATCTCTATTTATTCCCATTCCAAAAAACCATGACCTGACAGAGTGTGGAAATTATCAAACAAAAACGTCCACCACAGTAGTAGACACTTTACACAGAAACTCACTTAAGTCCAGGTATTGAAAAAATCCCATCTCCTCTAAAACTGCACCATCAATTTCCTTACTTGAAAATGCAATAAAATTGTCATTCCCTCATTGGGTTGTTATGAAAGTTAGTGAAATAAGCACATATAATATGCCTAAGTGATACCTAGCACATAATGGGAACCAAGTAATGGCAGCCACGATCTTTATGGAAGCCTGACATTCAGAATAAAAATGTGTGACATTCAAAGCAAAAGAAACATGTGCTGCTCAGAAAAGCACCCAGAACTGGCAGTGGCAGCAGGGCTGAAACTCATCAGAGCTGGCACGGTAGGCAGAAGAACTTGGCTTGCCATCCTTTGGCATATGTGCCTCGAGCCTATTCAACTCAGTGTTCCAAGCTGTTTAGCCACATTCAGTTCACTGTGGGCACCGCAGTATCAGAAAACAGCTGCCAAATCCAAGTATTTAAAAAAAAAAAAAAAGGCAGTGCTTCAAATGATCAAATGAATAGAGGCTTTTCTTGAAAGATCTTTTATTGAGATTCATTAAACAACTGTAGTACAGTTCTTCCAACTGTTTACACATTTGCTGCCATGTTGGTGTATCAGCTTCTGCCATGCTGGTGTACCAGCTTAAGATAAAAACAAGGCAGGGCTCAAGTTGGCACGTATGTCCAGATAAGAACCTTGGAGTTGACATGATTAGCCAACCATCTAAACTAAATTCTACCACGATGCCAGCAATCGGTAATTATAATTCTTTTCTTAATAAACAAGCCTATGAAAAGAGGCAGTTTCTTTCCTCTCACAAGCTGATCTGATTTTCTTACAGCTTCTCACCTCCCAGGAACTCACTCGGACTAGCTAAATCCAGTCTTTTCAGGTAACATTATAGATGTCTCTTTCTGATGATTCAGATAAACGATCACGTCATGTTTCTTCCCCCTCGTTCTGCTTCCCTCAAGTTACTTCAAGACAGAGAAGACAAGTGGTACTCATATCTACACATGGCATGTCTAGTTTTCCCTTTTTCTTTTCTTTTTTTTAAGGCACTACTCAGAATTGATTAGTTGAGGAGCTCTGGAGGCCTACTGGTAAGAATCTTTGCTGCAACCTCGAAGGCACACAGTTCTAATCCACCACCAGGTGCTCCATGAAAGAAGGATGGGCAATCTCCTCCCTTGCGATTAACTGCCTCTGAAAATTTGCTAGAGGGTCAGCCATGGGTCGGTTCCAACCCAATGGTTTATAATAACAACTCGGAATTGATTGGTTTCAGGATTACTCTACTCCAGTACGACCTCATATGATAAAGATGTAGTTCCAAACACTGCACATTCGTAGGCTAGAGGCTAAGAGTTCAATATATCCTTTTATATATACATTAGCTTTCTTAAGGCCAAGTACCATATTGACTGTTTTCACACAGCCCCAAACAATGTGTTAAAAGATAGAAATATACTTTCAAAGGTTCATTAGATACTTTCTCCAGGAAAAAACAATCTAAAAAATGCATCATTACTAATTTTTTATACTGTCCAAAGACCTCCCTAAAATTTCTTTTTATAACACAAGTTAAAATATAGGTAGAAAAACAAATGTAAGATGCTGTTGTGATATACTGCATTCAACAAGACTCAAATAAGACTCTTCTACAATCAGGAGGCTCTGGTGGCACAGACTACACGGAACTGCACTGCCACGTCAAAGGCAGCACCTCTCGAGACACCTGAATCCATCAGTCACTCTTAGAGAAAGACACACAATATCTTCTCCTGGAATTTACAACCTCTGAAAATCTGCTGCAGGGCCAGCTATGAGTTGGTTCTGACTCAACAGAACTGAAAAACTATATAACAGAAATCATTATATTTTAAAGTATTATATAAGGGTAAGACTGAGTTAAAGAGATTAAGAACTTAAGCTCAGTTCTGAATGACAAGGAGACTAATGAAGACCCCCCACAATGACAAAAAATGGCAATACAAACAAGAATACAGAAGAAATGCAAAACTAGGAGGAAGAAAATAACACTGTCAAGAGGTAATGAATACAGTCACATTTCAGTCACACTAAAAGTACAGTCACAGCTCCTAGCATTCTGACTGGGCCTTTACATATTCTTTAGGAAATAAGTCTTTATGATCCAAGTTCGGTATTTGCTATAAAGTAGATTCCAATTTTTACCACCCTCATAAGACACTGGAATTGTCCCATCATTACTGTATACTGACTACTAAACATGTGCAAAAACTGTACCATATCTTAGTGTTAAAGTATAATACAGCATCAAAGAATGTATACAAATTAAACGATTGAGCATAAATGTAATCAGATAATAAATGGAAAAATCTAAAAAGTTACTCTAGTCCTGAACTTCAACTCTGATTAAGCATATACAAAAAAGATTCATTTTCATGGGAACTTGGTTTAGATATGAAAGACAAAATAGCACATGTTCAAGAAGATAGCAGCAATATCTTCAAGAGGTTGGGTCAAAGTTAGGGTTACTTAGACCAAGATACTGCAAGAAGTAGTCAGAAAGGAAAAATAAATTTTAACTCTCAATAATATTAAAATTGACAAGTTCAGTCTTGTAAAAGTTAAAAAATAAGAAAGTAAAAAGTTCTTATGGGGAAGAGAAATTTTGCAATACACATAGCTAAGTGGAGTTCTGGTGTTCCAGCGGCAAGAAGCTGTGCTGAAATCTTTAAGGCACACAGTTTGAATCCACCAGCTGTTCCATGGGAGAAAGATGGACAAGCTCCTCTCATGTGACTAACTGCCTCTAAAAACCTACAGAACAATCAGCAATGAGTCATTTCTGACTCTATGCTACAAAACAACTACACAGCTAATACAGGCATAGCTGGGAAATATTAGGAGTTCAGTTTAAAATAAAGCAAACATTGCATCAAGTTCCATAACTTTTTTTGCTTCCTTATGTACATGAAAGTTATATTTATACTATAAAGTAAAAAAAAAAAACCTTGGAAAACTGTAGGAATTACCAAAATGTGACACAGAGACTTAGTGAGCACAAGCACTCAAGCACACACTGTCACAAAAAAGCAACACTAGATTTACTTGGCATAGGCAGCCACAAACTTTCATTTTGTTAGAAATCAATGTAATTACTTGCAAAGTGCAATAAATAAAAGTACAATAAAGTGAGGTATAATTGCTATATGCCAGGAATTTGAAGACCGTATCTTTAAATCCCACATAAATCAGAAAAGAGGAAAATTCAGGCCATGGACCTTTTCAATCACTTGCTATGTTGCCGAGAGCTAGACAATGAATAAGGATGAGAGAAGATCACAACTTTAGAGCAGTGGTGTTTGAGAAGAGCGCTGAATATCCCATGAACTGCCAAAAGAACAAGCAGATATGTCTTGGAGAGAGTACAAACAGAGTGCTTCTTAACAAGGAACGATAATAAAGCTCCATCTGATATACTTCAGGCATGTTGTTCAGAGAGGCTATTCCCTGTGGAAGGACATCATGCTAGGGAAGGTGGAGGGATGGGGAAGGAGAGGAAGACCCTCAACCAGGTTGGTTGACACAGTGACTTCAGCAATAGGCTCAAGTATGTCTGAGATTGTGAGCATGGCACAGGATAGGGCAAGGTTCAGGTATGTTATTCACAAAGTCATACTCAACTCGAGAGCACCTAACAACAATTTTAAGAAGGTGGTAAAGACTTGAATAGACAGCAAAAGTTGATACCTATATGATCAGCGGAGGAAAAAGCAAGCAACCTCATCAGGGAAAAGCAAACATCTGCACACAGGCATATTCAGAGAGTGAGATGCCCTTCCATAATCATCAGAATAATGTTGTTGTTGTTGCTGTTGCTGTTGCTGTTGCTGTTGTTAAGTGCTGTTGATTCATAGACGACTCATAGCAACCCTATGAATGAAAGACCTGAACACCTGTAAAACTTTAATCGTGCTTCCACGTTCATAGAGTTTCCCGAGGCAAGCCATTTCAGAAGTGGATGCCACTCCTGCTTCCAAGCTTGTTTTAATCAGGAAGCTCCACCAAACACTGTCCACGATGGGTAACCATTCTCGCATTTGACACGTTAGTGTCACAGTGTTTAGCATCAGAGCAACCACGAGTTAACTCTGTACAGCAAATGGACAGACCAGGGCTATGCCACTTAGAAGAATGTTTAACCAAAAACAATTAAAACCAGGCCTGAGGGTCGCAAATAAAAATCACCCACCCTTGGCTTGGTAGCAAAAGTTTCTATCCTCGATATATAACTAGGTATTTCTGTCATCAAAGGAGACTAGAGCGAGGGCTACATGGTGGAGGGGACCTGGGGGAGGGTTTGTAAA
>NW_006399782.1:13341435-13342667 GCF_000299155.1 Elephantulus edwardii | reverse complement strand
CAAATGCATGTTATAAGAAACATAAACGCAGGTTATACACATGGATTTCACCTGATGGGATGCATAGAAATCAGGAAGATTACATCAGTGGAAAGAATCACTGGAAAAGCTCAATATTAGCTGTGAAAACTAGGCTAGGTGCTAATCGTGGAACAGACCACTAACTACTTATAAGCAAGTTAAAGCTGAAGCTGAGGAAAATGAAATCAAGTTCACAGGAACCAAAATTTGACCATGAGTCTATCCCACCTGAATTTCAAAACCATCTCAGGAACAGGTTTGATGCCTTGAACACTGAAGAGCAAAGACTGTGCAAAGAGCAAAGAGCACTGATGAGCTGTGGGAAGATATCAAGAATATCATCGAGGAAAAACATAAAAGGTCATTGCAAAAAGGAGGAAGAAAAGACCAATATGGATATCAGAAGAAACTCTGAATATTGCACTAGAGTGCCAAGAAGCCAAAGCAAAGGTTGGGGGGGGGGGGAATCAGGATATTAAGGAGCTGAACAGAAGATTCCGAAGGGCAATGTGGGAAGAAAAAGTAAAGTATTACAATGAAACGTGCAAGAAGCTGGAGTCAGAAAATCAAAAGGGCCGAACTCACTCAGCATTTCTTAAACTGAAGGAAGAAAAGAAAAAAATTCAAGCCTCAAGCTGCAATACTTAAGGATGCTTTGGCCAGAATAGTAGATGATCCAGGAAGCATTAAAAGAAGATGGAAAGAGTATAGAGTCATTGTACCAAAAGGAATTGGCAGACATAGAAGAATTTCATGAAACAATTTATGAGGAAGAGCGTGTGGCGATGGAAAAAAAAAAGTTCAAGCTGTTCTGAAAGAATTGGCAAAAAATAAGGCTCCAGAAATTAACAGTATACCAACTGACCTATTTCAATAAACAGACACTACCCGGGATGTGCTCACCAAGTTGTGCCAAGAAATCTGGAGAACAACCACTTGGCCAACTGACTGGAAGAGATCTATATTTGTTCCCATTCCAAATATCATTGATATCACATGTAAGCAAGATTTTGCTGAAGATAATTCAAAAACGACTGGTACAGCACATCAACAGAGAAATGCTTGACATACAGGCTGGGTTTAGAAAAGGCCATGGTAAGGAGGGATATTACAGCTAATGTCAGATGGATCTTGGCTGAAAGCAGAGAGTACCAGAGGAATGTCTATCAGTGTTTCATTGACTAGGCAAAGGAATCTGACTGTGTGGATCA
>NW_006399782.1:13336649-13341335 GCF_000299155.1 Elephantulus edwardii | reverse complement strand
TTGTTGTTGTTACTCATCAGAATAGCCAGAATTTTTAAAAAATTGTTTTTACAAAGAAGTGGACCAAATGAACTCTCCTATAATTGCTAATCAAAAACATATGTATATTAAGTGTACACTGAGGAGTGTAGTCTTTAATACGAAATGAAGATCAGTATCAACAAGACAAAGATTCTCACCACTGGTCGAATTGGCAGCAACATGTTAGATGAAAAGATTGAGGCTGCAAACAATTTCAGCTTGCATAGTTCCACAATTAACATTCTGGGCACCACAATCAGGAAATCAAAAGATGAACTGCACTGGGAAAATCTCCTGTCAAGGACCTCTTTAAAGTGCTAAAGAGTATATAAGGGAGCTCTGGTGGCCTAGTGGCAAGAAGCCATGCTGAAATCCAGAAGGCTCAAGGTTCAAATCCACCATGTGCCAGTCAGATCTGACTCAACGGCAAACAACAAAAGAAAAAAATAAAAGAAACCATAAAAAATTTTTTTAAAAAGAGTAATGATGTCAGTCTAGTCATGGTCTTTGCAATTACTTGCTATGCATAATATAGCTGGACAATGACTAAAGATGAAAGAAAAAGAATCGATGCCTTTGAGTTGTGGTGCTGAAGAGTACTGAACATATCATGAGAACAAGCAAGTCTGTCTTGCTGAGAATGAAACCAAATTTCTCCCTGGAGGCAAGGATTTTAAAGCTCCATCTCACATACTTCTGAGAATGGCCATACTTTCTTTTGGCAAGGAGAGGCCAGTCCTTGGAGAAGGACATCATGCTTGGAAAGGTGGAAGGAGAGGAAGAATACAGATGAGTTGGAATGACATAGTAACTGGGGTAAAGGGGTTAGGTGTGTCAGAGTCAGTGAGTCTGGGTCAGGAGAGGGCAAGAGTTCAGAGCTGCTGTATATAGAGTCGCTAAGAGTTGCAGAAAACGTGATGGCACATAGCAACAACAACAGTAATCTTAAAATTTCTACACTATATATACATACATAGAGTGTGTGTGTATATAAACACACACACACACACTCTCTACTATATTACACTACCATAAAGTTCTTGTTATTATTGTCTTTTGCGCTAAGATGCATATTTGAAATGGCAAATTTCAAATGTTACACTCAAAGGAAAACTGTAAAAGTCAACATTTTTCAATAAATTTAAATTAGCATAAATTATAAAAAAGCAGCAAGAATATGTTAAAAGATTAATTAGGAGGTCCAAAAAAGAAAATCAAACCCACTGCCATCAAGTTGACTCTTACTTATAGCAACCATACAGGACCCACCAGCAGCTCTGCAGGAGAAAGGTAAGCAATCGCCATCCATGCAATTTACAGCCTAGGGAATCCATTCGAGTGTCAGCCATGAGTTAGTTCCAATTCAATGGCAATGAGTGACGACGATAAGGCTTTCAAGGCTGCAGATCTTTACAGAAGCAGATCGCAATGGCCTTCTCTTTCAGAGTAGCTGGTAGGTTCAAACCACTGAGCTTTCAGCCAGCAGCTAAGCTTTCTCACTACTATGCCACCAGCCTGCAAATGTTAGTTTATAATAGTGAAAGGCTATTATAAACTTAGTTTGCTTAAAGGAAGAAACTGGAAGACTGAATTAACCTTTTCCAAATTGGAGTGCAAATGAAACATAAATTCAACCCACAGCATAAAGAATCCATGAGTTTTACTGAGGGGTTTTTTTAAGAATGAAAACTATCTATGTCTTAATGCAAAAGCATTAAAATTCATATGAATATCTCATTTTTTGAAATAGAGTATTTCAACTTTATTTTGCCTGTAAGAAGAGAGGGCTGGAGTGCATGTTTCCTAATGTAAGATAAATACAAAATTAAAGGCTACTAGAGTGCTTCATGCTTGGGAGGTTGGAGGGACAGCGCAGGAGGGGAAGGCCCTCTATGAGGCGGGTTGATTCAGTGACTGGGGTAATCGGGATGGGAGTGTCAGAGACAGTGCGATTGGCACAAGACAGCAGAGTTTAGGGCTGTTGTACATAGGGTCGCTATGAGTCGCAAGCGACTCGATGGCACATAACAATAACAACAGAGTGCTTCAGCATCTGCCATGCACACAGCACACAGAGCTCACCCTATGGAGCCTGGGGGAAAAAAATAATGTAGAAACAAGGAAAGGCAGTTCTGGGCTAGGTAAACAAAGGAGCAGGATAATGTTTAATTGTTGGGAACCATCAAAGAAAGCATCCTCTCAGAGGAAGTCAGGATGAAGGTAAAACAGTCTCAGAGAAAACAGACTGGAGCTGGACCTGAAAGAATAGGTGGGCCAAAGGAAACAGGCTTGACATGAGCCTTTATCACAAGAAAGAGAAGTATGTTGACCAGCCAAAAGATGTGCAAAATGACAGCAACAGCACTAAAAAGGCAGTGTTGTCAGCAGGTCAGTGTGGGATGAGGAGCACTACAAAGCTACAGAAGACATTAATTATATTCTAAAACCTGTGCAATATCCTCTAGGAAATTTAGAGTTTGTTACTGTTGTTGAAAGGAGATTTGGTGTCACAATGTTCAAGCAGTTGACTGCTGAGAGTCTGGTGAATGGAACGTGCTAGCCACTCCTCAGAAGGGAAACCTGGCAATCTGCTCCTATAAAGATTGTTACTGTGTGCCACAGAGGTGCAACCGACCCACAGCTGATTCTCCAGTGGATTTTTTTTGGAAAGTAAATTGCACAGGAGGAAACTGCCCATCCTTCTCCCACTGAGCAGCTGGTGGATTCAAACTATGTGGCCTTTGGGATTGCAATGCTGTTTCCTACCACTAGGCCAACAGAGCTTCCATCTCATAAAGATTGAAGCCTGAGATTCACATATATATCTCTCCATAGATTCCATAAACCATCTATGTAGACCACTATAACCACCACCTGCTTCTCAGCTGGTTGTACTATGGTGGCCTGTAGATGGCTGTGATGTTAGACGCTAAACTACTGGTATATGAAATACCAGCAGGTTGGTTACCCATGATGGGCAGGTCTCAAAACAACTTCCAGGCTGACACATAGCAGGAAGAAAGGTACGTCTGAAGATTAATCAGTGAAAATCTTAGGGATCACAATGGAGAAATGTCTGACTCATTTGTTACAGAGACATCATCAAGAGCATCAACTACTGGAAGAAGGTATCCGATTTGGAGAAGGGTGAAGGAGATGGTGAGTCAGACTGGTGTGAAGGTCCCAACAGTGGGCTCAACTATGCAGGCTAGCATGAGGATGCTGCAGAATCAGGCGACATCTCATTGTACTGTACATACAGTCACGGTGAATCAGACCCACCTCAACAGCAGCTATGGATGAAATGTAAAGAACTTTATTCTTAAATGATATTTTAAAGTTAACTTCTCACTCTGCTTTGGACAATGGCTTTATCTCTTTTTTTATTCTTTTAAATCTTTCGTATCACAGAGACATCCTCTGTGTCAAGAAAGTCACATATAAAAATTACCACATTCAAAATTAGACCGTGGCCACATCATGCTTCACAAGTGAGTGATCCAATGTGTGTGTTGATTATATTAGCTTGCACAAATAGGACAGAATGATAGATAATGAAGCTTAATCTAAACACAGAACAGTTTCATCTAAACCTGACTTGAGTTACTTGCCACACACAGGTGAGGTAATTGCAAAAAAAAAAAAAAATGGGCAGCACACAAAGTTGCTCTAAGCTTCTATTCATGTCAGAGAAAGCTAGCACGGCCACCCCCATTACTGTCAAGGGATTCTGAGCTGAGAAAGCCAGAGGAATGCTCAAGACTGCGAATTATTTTCATGTGCATGGTCTTCAGTATCATCGGTTTACAGAATATTTGTTAGACATTGAGTAAGCAGATTTGATTTCTTTGCATGCAGGCAGATGGCACGGTCGTGGAAACTGTGAAGAGATTTGCTGAGCGGCTTCATCAGATCAAGGACATTATGGAATTAAATGGCCCTATGAGACCTTCCTGATTCACATTATATTTTCTTATTAAATGAGAAAGACAACTCAATCCCCTGAACTCAAAACAACCAGGAGGTGGAGGGAGGCAGAAAACATAACCAATTTGTGCAAATGTTAAGGATGAAGTTTGAAACTTACATCAAATGCCAAATAAAATATGGCTTATTTTGAAGATGAAATTAAAAAAATATGAAGAATTAAAAGTCAAAATTTGTGAAATAAAATCTCAAAAATTACTTTCATTAAAATGGATCATACCTGCAGTTTCAACCTTTCTATCAATGTGGCTTAGTTTCAAGGAAAAACTAGATGAAAATAAATGACACCTGCAAGGATAAAAGAGTAGGCATAAAAAGAAAAGAGTTTGTGAATCTTGGGATTATTCTAAAAGTTCTTCCAAAGTGATTAACTGTTTATGATCTATCTAGCTTTGTATAAAAATATTCTCTTACACAAAAATGCAAAACTACAGAACACTTCCGCAAGACACAATAAGAGACCTTAAAAAATGAGAAAATGTGCCCTGTTCATGAACAGAAGACTCAATATTGTGAAAATGACAGTCCTACCAAAAGCAATCTACATGGTCAGTGCAATCCAAATACAGATACCAAATTCATTTCTCAAAGAGAAAGAAAGGGAAACTGTCAAGTTTATTTAGAGAGGCAAGAGTAAAACACTTCAAAGAAACAAAAATGAAGTGGGAGACATAACAC
>NW_006399782.1:13334109-13335974 GCF_000299155.1 Elephantulus edwardii | reverse complement strand
AAGCAAATCAAAACCACAATGAGGTACCATCTCACTCCAGTAACAGTGGCAAAGTTTTACAGGACAGCAAGCAATAAATGTTGGAGAGGATCCAGTGAGATAGGAACTCTCACACATTGTATGTGGGGTTGTAAAATGGTACAACCACTTTGGAAGGCAGTTTGGCACTTCCTCAAAAAAGCTGAACATAGAAATTCCATATTCCACTTCTTAGAATATATCCCAAGAGAATGAGAACTAAGGGACAAACGGAGATTTGTACACCAGTGTGCATAGCAGAATTATTCACCATTGCAAGAACATGGGAACAGCCCAGATGTCCAACCACAATTAAATGGATTGAGACATTATGGTACATTCACACAATGGAATACTACACAGCACACAGAGGCAATGATTTTGTAAATTATTACCTATAAGTTGGAGGGACTGGAGTGCATTATACTGAATGAACGAACTCAGTTCCATAAGGACAAATAATGTATAAAATCATTATTGTAGAATGAGTATGAGGAACCAGGGTAGGGGAGGGTGGAAGCAGAGAAGTGAGGATGGCAGCGGGGAGGTTAATCATAGGGTCGTATATTTTGATGGGGGGATGAAGGAAACGGGAAAGATCCAGTGTGAAAAAATGTATTTGAACTTTGTAAATAAACCAATATTTAAAAAAAAAAACAAAAGCCTGAACAGTATTGATGGCATAAAATCTAAAGTCTGATTTAAGACATGCCCTAATTATAATTTTCCAAAACTTCCAGTTTTATTATTACTATTTGCCTGATTTAAGCTTACTTTATTTTTCAAAGTTCAAGGTTCTTCCATTTAAATCAATAAGAACACTATTAAAATGTTTATATTTATCATGAAACAGAGTACAGACAAAATTTAGACATCTATACTTGGCTTAGAGAGCTCTGATGGTAACAAACTGTGCTGCAATCCCAAAGGTACTCGGTTCTAATCCACCAACTCTTTTGCAGGAGAAAGCTGGGCAATCTCTTCCTATGTTACTGCCTCTAAAAACCTGCTGGAGGGTCAGCTGATTGAGTTCTGACAACACACAGAGCAATGAATGGTTTAGACAAAAAATCTGAAAAGATCACAGAAACAGACTTTCAAAATCAGATTACATCTACATGTTTAACACAATACCAACAAAGATAACACACTTTTCCAAGAGTAGAAAAGGCAATTGGCATGTTTATTTGTAAAGGAAAGAGATTCTAAATAAGCAAAGAACTTCTGAAAAATAATAATGAAGCATGGTACTCCCTGATCCCAAAACCTACTACACAGCTATAATAACCAAAACAGTATAGGATTGGTACAATGACAAACATACAGATCAACAGAACAGAATTGAGAACCCAGATAGTAAATGATATTGTTAAGAAAGAAACAGAATACAAATATTGACATACTAGGTATTGGCAAAATGAGATGAACTGTCATGGGATATTTTGAGTCAGAGGATCATATGATCTACTATGCTGGATATGGAAAGGTGAGGAAAAATAAGGTTGTTTTCATAGTTAAAAAGGTCATTTCTATAACTGCCTTGAAATACAATGTTGTGACAGGATAATAGCCATATGCATACAAGGAAGTCCAGTGACTACCACCATCATTCAAATATATACACCAACAACTACAGCCAAAGAGGAGGAAATAAAAGATTTCTACCAACTTTTGCAGTCAGAGATTGATCAAACATGCAATCAAGATGCATTAATAATAATGGGTAGACTGGAATGCAAAAGTAAGGAACAGAAATGAAGTATAAGTAGTTGGAAAACATTGACTTGGTGATGGAAATGAAGGTGGAGATAGGATGATAGATTACTGCACAATCAATGACATTCATT
>NW_006399782.1:13317427-13331919 GCF_000299155.1 Elephantulus edwardii | reverse complement strand
AAGAAGAATTGATGCCTTTGAATTGTGGTACTGAAGAAGAATACTGACCAAATCATGGCAAATCAAGAAAACGAACAGGTTTGTCCTGGAGAGGGTGATACAAAGTTGCTCCCTGGAGGCAAGGATTTTGAAGCTATGTCTCAGCATATTTGGGGCATGTGGCTGATCCTTAGAGAAGGACATCATGCTTAGAAGGGTGGAGGGATGACAGAGGAAGGAAGACCCTGGATGAGTTGGACTGACACAGTGACTGAGGTAAGGGGGACAGATGTGTCCAAGACAGTGAGATTGGCTCAGGACAGGGAAGAGTTCAGAGCTACTGTGCATAAGGCCACTATGAGTTGCAAGAGACTCAAGGACCCTTAACAATACAATCTATTTGTCAGCTAATATTTGACAAAGAAACAAAATCTATCAAATGGGGAAATTATGGCCTCTTCAACAAATGATGCTGGCCAAACTGGACATTTACCTGAAGAAAGTTAAAACAGGATCCACATCTTACACTAATCCCCAAAACCAATTCAAGGTACATCAGAGACCTAGAGGTAAAGTCCAAAACCATAAGGATCATCAGAGACAAAATGGGACCAAACTTAGGTCATCTAGCCTATCATATAAATAGGCTGGCAAATACACCCAGAAATACATTCAACCAGAAAAAGATGGCATTGATAAATGGGACCATCAAAAGATTAAGTCCCTGTGTGCATCAAAAACTTTTTCCAATAGGATGAAAATAAAACCAATAGACTGAGATAAAACATTTGGCAATGACATCTTTGACAAGGATCTTGTAATAAGAGTTCACAGAATACGACTGGGTCTCCACAAAGTAAAGACTGATAACACAATCACAAAATGGGCAAAAGACATGGAAAGACTTTCACAAAGGAAGACATTCAGATAACCGACACGTCAAGAAATGCTCAAAATCACTGGCAATAAGAGATGCAATTCAAAACCACAGCAAGTACCACATTAGCTCAGGAGTAGTGGCAAAGTTCAACAGGATGACAAGGAAAAAATGGTGATGAGGATGTGGAGGGACTGGAAGTCTCATACACTGCAGTAAACTGGTACAAAGAGCTGAATGTAGAAAATTCTTATGACCCAGCTACTCCACTGCTAGGAATATACCCTAAAGAAATAAAACTGAAACACAAATGAAGATTTGTATACCTATGCTCACAGCAGCAATGTTAACAATAGCAAGAAAATGGAAACAGCCCAAGTATCAATCAACAAATGAATGAACTGAGGGATTATGGTACAATCATACACTGGAATATTATGCAGCACTAAGGCACAACTATTTTGTAAAACCCTATGTAATATCAGAGAGTCTAGAGAGCATTATGCTAAAATGCACTAATTCAGGCTCAAAAAGACAAATACTACATAAGACCATTATTGTAAAAATAGAAGGATAGTTAATAAGATGTGCATAAAAGTCTGAAAAGAGAAGGTGACAGAAGGGGAGAATATTATATTGTATTGCACTGTATTGTATTGTATCAGAACATATCATATCATATCATACTATTGTTTTGTTATGTAACATCAAGTTACTTGCAACTCATAGCAACCCTATGTACAACAACCCTAAACCCTGCTCTATCCTGCATCAACTTTACTGTCTCTGACAGACATACCCCCAGTTACCCCAGTCACTGAATCAATCCATCTCATTGAGGGTCTTCCTCGCTTACACTGTCCCTCCACCCTCCCAAGCATGATGTGCCTCTCCAAAGACTGGTTCATCCTTGCAAAATTCCCAAAGTACATCAGACGAAGCTTCAGAATCCTTGCCTCCAAGGAGCAGCCTGGGTTCACCCTCTCTAGAATAAATCTGTTTGTCTTCCTAGCAGTCCATGGTATATTTAATATTCTTCTCCAGCACCACAGCTCAAAGGCATCATATACTATATTATTATATTCAATATTCTTCAACGATACCACAATTCAAAGGCATCTTCTGTGATATGTATTCATAGTTCAGATTTCACATGCAAAATGAAGAGATGAAAAGAAGATAGCTTCGGTCAGGCAAACTTTTATTGTTAAAGTGACGTACTTGCACTTAAGCACTTTAAAGAACATCCTGGCAGCAGATTTGCCCAATGAACTGTCATTTGACTTCCTGACTGCTGCTTCCATGGGTATTGGTTATGGATTCCAGTCAACTATAACCTTTAACAACGTCAGTATTTTCCCCATTTATCATGATGATGCTTATTGGTCAAGTTCTGAGGACTTCTGTTCTCTTTACACCGATGGATAATCCATAATGAAGGCTACAGTCTTTCAGCATCATCAGAAAGTGCTTCAAGTCTTCACTGTCTGGAAGCAAGACTGTGCCATCTGTATATTACAAGCTGTTAATGAGTCTTCCTCCCATCTTAATGTCATATTCGTTTTAGAATAGTCCAGCTTCCTGAACTATCTATTCAGTATAGAGGCTACTCTGTTGATACCAGCAGTCAGGAAAAAAAGAAATGCACTGCACTTGGAAAATCTTCAGTTAGGGGCCTCTCCAGATTATCAAGGAGTAATGATATCAATTTGAGGACTAAGGTACTTCTGATTCAGGCCATGGTCTTTCCGATTACTTGCTATGCATCTGAGAGCTGGGTAATGAACTAGGATGACAGAAAATGAATTGACGTCTTTGAGCTGTGGTGTTGAAGAGCACTGAACCTCATGCACGGCCAAGAGAATGAACAGGTATGTCTTGGTGAGGGTGCAGCTGGAGTGCTCTTTGGAGGCAAGAATGATGAGGCTTCACCTCACATACTTTGGACATGCTGCTAGGAAGGGTTATTTCTTGGAGAGGGACATGACAACAGGAAGGGGGGAGGGTCAATGAAGGAGAGAAAGACCCTCAACCAGGTGGATTGACAAGGTGACTGTTGCAATGGACTCTTGTGTGTCAGGAAGGTGCAGGATGGTACAGGATAGAATAGGGTTCAGAGCTTTTGTTCTTAGGGTCACTATGAGTCATACTCGACAGCGCCTAACAATGAAAACAACATAACAACATACAGACTATATAAGTATGGTGAAAGGAAGAAGCCCTGGTGTACATTTTCCCTAATTTTAAACCACATAAACACAAAAACAACCTCACTGCTGTCAGGTCAGTTCCACCTCATAGCTGAATTTCCATTGGGCTTCCAAGGTTGTAGATCACACAGGAGGAGATTGTGCATCTTTGACTGACGGTCAATTCGAATTGCTAGAAAATCCGAGCCTTGGGGTTAGCAACACAACTCTCTACAGACTACACCACTAGAGTCTCTTTAAACCATGCTGAGTCTCCTTTTTCTATTCCAATAACTACCTCTTGACCTGGTACAGGTTCCACATGAGCACAATTAACTGTCCTGGAATTCTTATTCATTTCAATGTCATCCACAATTTCTGTGGATTCACAAGAGTTGACTGTCTTTTCATTGTGAAAAAGACACAAACACCATTCTGGTATTCTCTGCTTTCAACCAAGATCATTTGACATCAGCAATGGTATCTCTTGTTGCATGTCCTCTTCTTGAATGCAGCTTGAACTTGTGGTGATTCCTTGCCCATGTAATGCTATACCCATTCCATACTATCTTTGCAAGTCACTACTTGTACATGTACATCTATCTACATGGACATGTACTTGTACATTGTATTATTCAATGATTTCCATATTCTGTTGGATCATTTTTCTTAAGAATGGACAAAAATATGGAACCCTTACAGTCAAGTTAGGACACTTTGAGAGATATCAATGTGCATTAAGAGCACTGCATCCATTTGCTGAAATATTTAAATTAGTAACCCATCAATCCTGGAGAGGGTGAAGCCAGAATGTTCCCTGGAGTCAAGGATTCTGAAGCTTCATCTGGCATATTTTGGGCATGTTGCAAGGAGGGACTGGCCCTTGGAGAGGGACATCATGTTTGGCAGAGTGGAGGGGCGGCGAAGGAGAGGAAGACCTTTGATGAGATGGATCAATTCTGTGACTAGACAGGTGGGAATAAATGCGTTTGAGATGGCTAGATTGGCACAGGCTAGAAGAGCATATAGAGCTCTTGTACAGGGTCGCTATGAGTCACAAGCGACTTGATGGCACATAACAACAACAACCCATCAATTACTAAAGTTGTGCTTTTCACCAATGCCTTCACAATGCAGCTTGGACTTCTTTAAGTATCACTGGGTTTTCACAATAGACCACATCCTGAAACAGTTGTAGGTCAAACAATCATTTGTCGGTATAGCAATCCTTTTGGTACTCTGTGTACGCCCTCTATTTTCTTTTGATGTTCCTGTTTTATACAATATTTTGCCCATAAAATCCTTGACAACTGCAATTCAAGGTCTGTTTGGTGGGTTTCTTTCTTTTTTTTTTTCTTCCCTTCAGTTATTTCAGCTGAAGAAGTTCTCTTTTGCTTTTCTAACTGGGATAATACTTCAGGTGTTAATTTGGCTTTCCTAGACTTGTTTTTCTTTTCTTCAGCTTGAATTTGAACTTGCAAATGAGTCAGAGCTCAATTTGGACATCAAAGCAAGCCTGGAGAATTACATGGAGTACTCAGGTCACATCTTTCAGTGATACAACTTTGAGAGAACTCTCATTTCCTGACTTAACCTGGATCTGACCATTATGTATTGCCTGTAACAATAACTACCACTAACCAAGTCATCCGCTATATGTCAGTACTTCTCAAGGCAATGAGAAGGTCATTCTTACTTTTTACAAGATAGTCAAACTCTACTTTGGACATTAAATAACTTAGCCAAAGTCACAGAGAAAACAAATGACAAATTAGGAATTAAAACTCTACAAAGCTCATTACCTTAAGGATCACAATGTTAACTAGCTGTATAAAAGATCCAAATAATATACTAGCTATGAAAATAATGTCCTTTGTTTTTTTTTCCTTTGTAAACACAAAACTAAAGATAAAATGCATATGTGCGTGTATAAAATAAACATATTTACTTGTATTATATGTAGATAAAAATTTAAATAAAAACCAAGCCAGTCCATTTCTAAGCATATAAAACAACTCAAAGGACTAATGATAACTTCTACAAACATATAGTTTCCTTTTTTATATGGTATAAACTGAATTGTGTCCCCTAAATACATATTTTGACATTCTAATCCTTGTATCTAATAAATATACCCAGTTTAGAAATAAGAGGAGGTTTTTTTGGTTGTTAATGAGGTCACACCAGTGCAGAGTGGATCCCACATTTAATCAGTTCTGAGTAATAAAAGTGATGAAATAGGTAAATAAGTTGGAAGAAGACAGCTGCATTTGTAAGTTCAGGAACACCAAAGGTTTCAAACCCCAAACCAAGTAACTCTGGTGACACACTGGTTGAGCTCTTGATGCCAACAAAAGGGCCAATTAGCAGCTCTCTAGATAAAGATGAAACATCTGCTTCCGTGAAGATGTACAGCCCTAGAAGACCAATGGGCCAGTTCTTTATGCTATGGAGTCACTGTGACTTTGAACTGGTTTCACTGCAATAGGCTTTTCTTGATTAAACAACAACAAAAAAGATCAGAACTTCCATAGGATTGCCAAGGCTGTAATCTTTACAGAATTAGACCATCACATCTTTCACCCAGGAAGCAGCTGATAAGTTCAACAGCTGATCTTTCCATCAGCAGCAGAGCACTGACCAGCATCTCACCCCACTGTGGGTTCCTACTGACGGCAGCTGCAGGTTCCCCCCACTATCAGTTCAGTATTCCTACGAAATTTTTTGTAAGTTGCAATGGCTTAGAGCAAAGAAGCAATTAACCTTCACTTATATGGAAAAGACATTTTAAGGACTCTCTCAACCAAAAAGTAACCTACAAAATCATACCACAGAACACGTAAAACCTAAGGTAACATTAATGCACGTGTTCACACAGTTCAAAACTATGGCTTGATGCTGAGATGCTGAGTGTAGTGTGATGGGAAGGAGTCTGAAGACGTCACTCTTGGTGCTGAGGTGTACAATTGCTTCTTTAACAGCTCAATGCCAAACAAATGCTATGTTTTTTGCCTTCTTCCAAAAATCGTCTCTAAATGTCTTTCGGGGGGGGGGGACAACAGGTAGCAGCAGTGTAGGTCTTTTACAAAATTAAAGTGTCAAAGAGTAAACTTTTAAAACGAGAGGGATATTTGTACTGAGTCAAAATTGATTACTAGAAACCAAAAACAACTAGACACTAAAATAGACCCAAAAAGGTTTTCTCTGAAATTAGAGCACTAGCTCCCTAACAAGGAGCTCTGGTTGTGCCATGTGTTAAGCTCTTGGCTGCTAACCAAGAGGTCAAAATCCACCAGCAGCAGTGAGGAACAGCGATATGGCAGTCGGCCTCCATAAATATTTACAGTCTCCCACAGGAAACCCTATGGGGCACCTCTACTCTCCATACAGGGTTGCTGGGATACACCTGATGGCAGTGGGCTTTAATGGGAGCCTCCTGAGGAAATACAGTTCTGTTCTTTACAGGCACCCATGTGATATTTCTGTAACAGCAGCAGTGGGTAACAGAGACAATATTCAACCAGGAGATAATAAGAACTGCCTGAGGGAGAACCCGTCACATACTTTACCATTTTATTTCATCTTCGTGACAACTTTGAGATAGCAACTCTTAAAATGTGTTCTGAAAATCCTGGGACCTCTGAGATACAAGACAGTAAAGGGTTTCGCTATAAAAACGCTGCAAGCCATGTCTCCTCGTTACTTCATGTGGTTTAGCTTTGCTACAGGCTCTGAGAATTCTAGAGTAGACACATGTTTAAGTGCAGTTAGCGCTACATTCCCTCCAGGTTAATTGGCCCTTTTAAAATGTAATGCTGATTAATTCTCCCAGGGGATTGCTGAATCTCAATTTATGAACTGTGTTCTTAATATGCATTTTTATTTTATTTCACAAATGGATATGAAGAGTTTGACAAGGTTAAGGGATTTGCTTAAGGTCCTACCAGCAGGAAATGGCAACTAGGCATTAAGCCCAATTCTTCTGACTCAGAATCCAGGGAGAAATTATTTGGGAAGTGACAGCCATTCTCCCGCCTCTCATGAACAGAAAGAAGAGGAATACCTAACCCAAGTTTAAGTTTGGATTGTATTTATATTACTGACACTGTAAATTTGTTTTAAGAAAGTATTTAGCACAAATAAAAATTTTAAAATTATTTCAAATATATGTAAAAAGTTTTCCTCTACGGCAAAAAGAACCAAGATCAAAGTTAGAAGATAAATGAAAAAGAAATTATTAGTTTTGATAATACACAAACAATTCTATAAATTAATAAGAAAAATATGAATACCAGAAGAAAAACAGCAAAACTACAAACAGTCCATTTACAAAAATTGAAAGAATAGACATTGGTAATGACTGTATGAAAAGATACTCAACCGAAACAGGATCCAAATATAAAATAAAATGTGAAACTCTTTTCAACTGAAAGACTGGGAAAAAAACTGCTAATTACTTATAATATTAAAGTAAGGGTGTGGGTATGTGTTTTTAGGTGGCAGGCCTCAAACTCTTAGTGACCTTCTGCACAGACTGAATCTTTGTCCAACCCTATGCTTTCCCGACAATCCCCACGGTGCTATCCCATTCCTGCAGTCACTGTGTCAACCCATCGCACTGAGGCTGATTGTTGTTGTAGTTGTGTACCACTGAGTTAGAACCAACCCAAAACTGACTCTGCAGCAGGTTTTCATAGGCAGCTAACTGCAAGGGAATAATATGCCCAACCTTCTTTCTCAGAGCAGCTGGTGGATTTGAACCAAGCATCATCGCAATTGCAGCTCAGTTTCTTACCACCAGGCCACCAGAGCTCTCTTTCACTGGCCTTCCACCTTTCCAAGAATGATGTCTTCTTCTAAGGACTGGCCCCTCTAAATGCATGCCCAAGGACATGGGTATAGCACAACTATATGTACTTTCCAGAACTAGTATACCCTCTTTGGTGGCCAATATTGCAAAACCTGTAAAATTTTTAAGGTGTGCAACCAAACAAAAACCTGGGCAAAGCTAAACTACAGAAATATTTATACAAATTAGTAAGTTATATGTAAAAAGGATGTTCACTACAACACAGAAAAATTAAAAACAACATACATCTTGGGAGGCAACTAAAAAGTTGCTTAACACATACATGTTAAGAAATACAAAATTGATATTAAAAAGAAAGAAGAGAGAGAGCCAGATAACAGACACAGTAGATGCCTGTATTAAGGACACCACAGAATCTGGAGACTATGAAACTAGATCTCTATGAACCTTGTTCTGCACGAGATAGACACTGATACAGGGACAGAGATAGGGATAGATGGATATAAATGATACATAGATATATAAAGGTTTAAGAAAATTCGTTAGAGCACATCAAATTCCTAGAAATAATTTCTTAACAAAAAAGTTATTTTACTTTAAAGAGGAAGAAAGTATTTCTTCTATGGTACTCAAAGAACACAGGATAGCCACCTTCATTTATAGCTATTCACTTAACAATTCTTATGTGCTAGGCATGAGACTGTCATTGGGGGAATGTATACATACAAAATTATCATGAAGTCATCTTTATGAAGATATTATGCAACACAGTCATGCAAAAATATCAGTATATAACTGTGCGCACATCTCATACACAACTTCACCTATACCCGGCTTCTAAAGAGGTTAACACTAGGATTCTTTAGATCAATGGCAAACCTTGGTAGAGCTAAATAACGGGAAGAAGCCAACAAATCACGAGGTCTAAGAAGCTGATGATACCAGCAGAAGAACTGAGCATCCTCCAGAATGAGAGGAGTTGAGCTTAAAAGAGCAAACTATCAATATTAACGATAATCTAGGAGTGAAAGAAAAGATATTTTAGTGAGTAACTGCTGTGAACAAGGAGATTTCAGAGCTAAAGTGGGTAAAGGGGTTCTCTAAAATAGATGTGTAAATGCTTCACTGGTACAAACCAGGTCTTCAACATGTTTGGTAAAGATTTAATATTTTTTCCCAATTTAAAAAAAAATAAAATGTAATGTAAAAGTCTTTTTAGACTGGTCCAGAAGTAAACCTATGACATTAATATTATACTTACTTACAATGCTACACTGTGTTATTCCGTAAGTGTGACCCTTGGTAAAAAATAGAAAACAGCATTGACTTTCTAATTCCACAAACCAAGCATGGTTGAGTTCTGGTGGCTTAGTGGTACAGAACTAAGCTGTCAGACCAAAGGAACAAAGTTTGCATCCACCAGCTGCTCTGCAGGAGAAAAAACGGGCACTCTCCCTCCTCCTGTGTGACGTACTGCCTCTGAAAACCCGCCACAGGACCAGTCCTGGGTGGATTCTGACTTGACAACAATCAATAACAGTACGGCTTAACCATCTATCCCAACCCTATATCTTGATCCATTAGTATTCATATCTGCTAATACTAACCCAACTCCCTGAGTAGTCATCCAAGGAATTGAATGCCACAAAAACTTTCTGAATTTGGTGCTTCCAGGATCTCAACTCTTTGGCAAAAGTATCTTCAAATAAAAGAGTGCATCTAACCCTGTCAGTTTCCTGTGTCTCTCAAGATAAAATTTGTGAACTGCTAAATGAAGAGACATCAACAAGTATACTTTTACAACTGGTTTATTTTTCTTATTAGATAAGCTTTACTTTGTTCACTTTGACAAGTTGTATTGGTTTGTAGTAATTCTATATACATGAACATTTTAGAGATATTTATTAAAATGTGGTTGGTTCTTCTGCTATTATGTTAAGTAAAACACACCACTTAATATCTATATAGTATCTAATCATGAAATTATGAGCGAGTTTAAAACTAGTGTGCCAGGGCAATAGCTAAGCCTATCATTTATGAAATCAGGAAATAAACTTTTTCCCTTTGACTTCACATGTCTATATTTTAAAGCCCACAAATGCAAATATATAGTATAGTTGGTCTGGTAGATAAAAGTAGGGGGGAAAGTAAAGAAGGAATTGATTATTCAAAATTTAATAGCAAGAAAAAATTCCTTCCACTATTTAGTAAGTTAATGTTAACCAAAAAAGTAAAAGAATTAACTTTCCAATTCCAAGAAAAAAACTCATTCAAATCAGATGACTTCCTGGATAGGACCCAAGAACTGACAAACTCTCTTAAAATAGTTGCTCTCAAACTATGATCAAAAGAGGATTTCAGATCCTCCAGATGGTTTGAGAGCTCCTCTCTAAACTCAAGGGTGAGATACGTGATACAGGGGGTATCACTTAACAGATAAAGAAGAAAACTGCATGACTGGCCAACGGACACATGAAGAAATGTTCAAAGTCACTGGCAATCAGAGAGATGCAAATCTAAACAATAATGAGGTATTATCTCAACCCAGTAGCACTGCAAAGTTTAACAGGACAGCAAGCAATAAATGCTGGAGAGCATGTGGAGAACGCTCATATACTGTTAGTGGAATTGTAAAATGGTACAAACACTCTGGAAGGCAGTTTGGCATTGCCTTAAAAATCTGAACACTGAAATCCCATTTGACGCAGCTATGCCACAATCAGGAACATATCTCAAGGAAATCAGAATAGACACACAAGCACAGATATGCACACCTATGCTCAAGCAGCGTTATTCACAATAGCAAGGAAACAGAAGCAACCCAAATACCTATCAAGAAACAAATGGATTGTGAAATAGTGGTACATTCACACAATGAATACCATGCAATACTAATGTTTTGTGTTGGTTGGCTGTTGGGTGTGGACTGCTTGGTTGTTTTCTATTTTGTTCACAATTGTGTGAGCTGACTGGATTTGGGGATTTAGCTAACAGGGAGCTGTGGGTGGGAAGTGACTTATTTAGAGTCAATAGGACCTGGCAGAGGGTCTTGGTATTTAAAAGTCAGTTGGTGTTAATTGTCTCTGGGACTAATATTCATCTAAATGGTACAGCACTCGTCTGTCAGTTTGCTGTACTGAGGTAACCTGTGGTTGCTGCGATGCTGAACACAGTGCCACTGGTGTGTCAAATGTGATAATAGTTACCCATAGTGGATGGACAGTGTTTGGAAGAGCTCCCAGATTAAGACAGGCTTGGAAACAGGAGTGGTGTCCACTTCCTAAACAACATGCCTCTGGAAACTCTATGAACTTAGAGTAATGATGAGAGATATAGAACCGGGTTCAGGTCTTTTGTTCATAAGGTCTCTATGAGTTGTGTTCAACTCAACAGCACTTAACAAGAACAGCAAGTAACATTTGAGAGCCTAGAGAACATTATGCTGAGTGAACTCAGTCTCATAAGGACCAATAATACTGTATAAGAGTATTACTATAAAAATAGATTAATAACTAGTAAGATTTATATAAATGTCCAAAAGAGGAAGGGGAAAAAGAGAATGGGTGGAAAACAGGGAAGGAGGGAAATCACTAGGATAGCAGAGTTTAGGGGGCAGATGTGGGGGACGGTGAAAGAATAAGAAAAGATTCAACAGGGACCTGAAAGATAAGGTAACAGTGGGCCAAGTCATTAATTTTATAAAATACAACATGTACAAATAATTCTATGAAACTCAATGTACATGAACGTAATATAATGTAAATGAATTATTGCTCACAAACCAATAAAAAAATTAAATATTAAAAAAGGGCTGCTGTTAGGTGTCTACAACTCATAGCGACCCAGCAAATAACAGATCAGAACTCTGCCCTGTCCTGTACTGTCCTCTTAACCTTGTTCATGCTTAAGCCCACTGTTGCAGTCACTGTGTCAGTCATTTCATGGAGGCTCTTCTCTTTTGTTAACCCTCTACCTGTGTCTTTTTCCAAGGACAGACTCCCCTTTATAACACGCCCCAAGTATCTGAGACCAAGTTTTACCATCCTTGGTTCAAAGAAGCACCCTGACTGCTCAAAAAAGATTAATGTTTTAGCTTTGGGCAGCCAGGATCTATTCAATACTCTTCACCAACATCACAATCCAGAGGCATCAACTGTTCTCTAATCTCCCTAGTTCACTGTATGACTTTCAAATGCACATAACTGAAAATATCATGGCTTGCGTCAGACACACTTTAGTCTTGAACCGACATCCTTACTCTTTGGTACCTTAACATGATTAGTTAACTAGAAATTCTGCATCCTCAACTAAAAATACCTAAAACATGTAATGGTCAGGGAAGAATAAATAAATTGGTATAGTTAGTTTACATAACAAAAGAGCTGAAATCTCTATGCTACATAAACTAGATTCTGAGAGAGCTCTGATGCCTAATGTTAAGGAACACCACTCCCAACCCAAAAGCATGCAGTTTGAACCCACAAGTTGTTCCACAGGAGAAAATAGGTTACCTCCTTTTGAGCAATTTCCTGTCTCTAAAAACTTGCTAGACGGACAGCGTTGGGTCAGTTCTGACTCAATGGTACACAACAATAACAGTTCTAGATAAGAATTTTAGTGGAAACATCACAGTTTCCCCCAAAGAATTCCAACTCATCAAGGCCTGACTATTCTTTCCATTACACGCTGCAACTAAAGAAACTTGTGCACCAACCAACAACATCGTCCTGCTTAACACTAAATCACATGGCTTAAGTATGAAGATTTAAATGAGAATTTTCTTTATAGATGCTCACACTATCAAAGTGTGAAAACACATTTGAAAATGTGCCACATACTGTTACTGGGGGGGGGGGTGGTGGAAGCCAAATCCAGCACCTTTACCTATTGCATCATTATCTTAGGTCTGACAACAATTCTAAGCATAATATTTTAAAGGCACTTGATGATTTAATATTTAAATTGCTTCCTAAATAGTCCATGTTCTAACTATAGTGTGTTAGTTTGCTTACAATGTTTATTCACTGATTCTCATCTCTTATGTAGGCCATATTAAAAGATCTTTTTTTAACATAGTGAATTTTTCTAAAATTATGACATCATTTTATAGCTACTATATTGAAATTTACATTAATTTTTTATAATTCAAACATTTAGGTTTGTGACTTTTTCATTTTAATTTTACCTTAGGAGATTTTTTCTTTTAAAGTTATCTCAGATTCAGGAAAATTACTTGCTATATTACAGAATCACACATAGTTCAAGAAACACTTCAGGTATGCCTAACCCATGGGCAGAAACATACTGAGGTCAATTTTTCAACTAAAATGCCTTCTGAAGTTACTCCATAGAGATTTAAACAGAAATAAAAGCAGAACTTTTTGGTATCCATTTTTTTCTTTTAAAAGACTTTCTATTTCTACATTACATAATGTAGAAACATATATATAGTACACTATTCCAATGTCATGGAGACTGGCATTAAGTATCTAGTGCCCTCTTTCTCCCCAGTGGAACCAATTTTGTTCGGCTATCTCCTCCCCCTTCCCTCATTCTATATTAAAAGCTCGAGAGATGGGCCCTAAGCCACACAAGCCAACTTAATGCCCTCGGAGTGACTGGTTCAAGAACTTAATTCAGTCAAGGCACAGTACTTATTCTACTGGAGTCTGGTGTAAATTCAGAAGTGGGAGATCAGACTGAATGGGAAGACACCTATCCCGTGTTGGGCGGCAGGGGAATTCTTTTCTCTCTCCACTGCACATGAGCCAGGACTCTCTTTGCCCCAGATGCTCTTGGCAGTCTGAGAACAAAACCAGCACAAAGAGGACCACAGACACAGCAGGATTTCTGCTAAATGTAGCTGGAGATCTGATCATTTCCACACCTGGAGCCCACAGTATCCTGGACATCTTGTTTTCCAACATTTAAAAAAGAGTTATGTTTTCAACATTTAAAAAAACTTTATAATTCATAAATGTTATGTTTTCTATTTATTAATATCCCAAGGCATCCTAATTGACATATCCACATTTGAATCTAACAGAGGCACCTGGTTTAAATCTACCAGCTACTCTATTAGAAGATACTTCTGAAAATTCTCTGGAGTTTAACTATGAGTTGAAGAGTTGATTCCAATTAAACAGCACATAACAACAGTATATATGTTTGGTGTGGGGGTTTTATGTGTATTGATACACACAGGGAGCACTGGTAACCTAATGTCTAAGGAGTTGTGTTGTCAATACAAATACAGGCAGTTCAAATCCACCAACTGTTCTGTGGGAGAAAGATGGGTATCTCCTCCCACGTGATTAACAGCATCTGAAAACCCACTGGAAGGTCAGCTATAAGTTAGCTGACTTGATGACACAAATAACAACACTAAGAGAGAAAGAATTATACATACATACAGATGGATAAATATAATTTAAAGTCACTTTAAGTTTCTTCATGGGTAAACCAAGTTAAACCTCTTGCAGTCAAGTGGATTCTCAGGGCGATTATGGGGATGAAATAACAAAAAGCATCTAATTCAGTGCTTGTCTCCTTCCTCCCCCCTCACCCAAGGACTAGCCCTCCTAACAACATGCCCAAAGTATGTAAAATGAAGATTTAAAAGGTAGAGAGTTAGTGA
>NW_006399782.1:13313026-13316737 GCF_000299155.1 Elephantulus edwardii | reverse complement strand
GCTTTCTCAAAAAGTTGCAAATAGAGGTACCATTTGACCCAGCAATTTCACTACTTGGAATAGACCCCAAAGAGACCATAACTGACATCCAAGCAAATATATGCACACCCATGTTTTATCGCAGCTTTGTCCACAAAATCGAGGAGTTGGAAACAACCCAAGTGCCCATCAACAAATGAATGGATAGAGAAGCTGTGGTATATTCATTCACACAATGGAATACTACGCTGCATTGAAAATCAAGGAACTCATGCAATATTATTGAAAATGGGTGACCCTGGAGGACATTATGCTTAGTGAAGTATCTCAGCCACAAAAGGACAAATACTGCATGGTGCCACTGTTGTAAAACAGGACTGACCTCAGGGTTGAGGGGGACTGAGAAAGATGTATTCAATAATGTATACTGCATTGAAACAGATTAGGGAGAAAACTGCTTAAAAGGGATATGTGATTATGTATTTCTGTCATGACGGGAGTCCAGAGCAAAGGCTGCATAGTGGCGTGGACCTGGGGGGAGGGATTGTAAAACAAATGAAAGAATTTTTCTTTTACTTTTCCAAAAGGGTAGAATACTGAGGGGGAGGGTTGGGAGGGAAGAACAGTGCAACAATGAATGAATGGAAATCCAAAGTGTAAATTTTCATTGAAATTAATAATAAAAAAAAGTCCATCCTCTTTCTGGCTTCATCTTAAGGCAACAATATCAATGACTCTCCATGGCCTATTTAATATAGCCCAAACTCAGCAGTAAAGTCATTAAAACTAACTTTGCCCCAAACTATGTGTTAGGTTGCTTTTCCTTTGCTAGCTCTCCTGGTCTGGAAGCTAGAAACACGGCCTTTCAAGAATATGAAACTGCACTTTCTACTTCATATCTTTCATTCAGGCTGTTCTTTCAGCCAAGAGTGCCCAACTACTTCCAACTCAGCCAATTTAAATACCATTTGAAGGTTTGGAACAAAAGCAGGCATTTCTATGAAATTTTCCTTGATATCATCAGTAATATACAGCACTGACCATATATCCTTGCATAAATTATTTGTGCATGTTTACAGCCTGGACTTCCGTTAAAAAAAAAAACCTAACAAACTATAAACTTATTTTCTGCTACAAAGTTTTATGCATCTTTGTATTCCATAACCATCCCTGTCCAGATATCCAAATGTACAGAGCATGCAAGACAGCAAATATTTGCTGAACAAATAAGCATATGTTTTTGACAGGGAAAAATATCCTACAGAATGTACTATCACAAAGGCTGAAATGTCCTTGGAAGATCTAAAAACATCCTAGTTTGGTTTAGGGACAGTTCTCTTTAAGAAAAAGAAACAAATCAGATGGCCTTGTAAGGCTGACTCTGCTAATGCCATCAACACTTTAAAAGTATTGCTTAACAATTCAAACACAATCTTTTCACAAATATAACTTACAAAAAAGAGTGTCTCCTGACTGTAACCAACAAAACTTAAAAATGGATTTTTAATGAAAATTTATGTTAGTCTTATAGTAGTATTTTATAATATTTTAGTTAAATTCAAGTGTGTGAAGGCACATGAAGAAAACAGAACTGAGAAAAAAAAAGGCCTCCACACCTGGAAGTATAAGTTTTTACAATGTACATACTGACATAACTTAATTATCTGAACATCATTACCAAAATCACACACTAACAAATTCTAGAAAAATTACCTTTAATTTTGACAGTAGTTCTATGGAGAAGGCATTTAAATGAGTTCTTTTATATTATTATTATTATTCTCCCTACTAAATAACTTTTAAATATTATCAATTCAAATAAGGTCATAAAACGAAGGGAAATATACCCATATTCTCAGAATGAAAAAGGATTAATCACAATATTTCATAAATTATTTTACCTGCTTTTTAAATCAAATCCTTCCAAGTAAATCTCAGCAATCAATTAAATGGGATAGAAAATTTGATTACACAGAACAACGCATACACACACACAAAAAAAGACAGTGTATAAAATGAAAATCAGGGTCAAAAATGACGGCAGTTCTTACACAACAAATTGTAAACAAAGGTTAAATAGAGTGCAGGAAATTAAATTTTAAATAAATGGATTTTTTTATAAAACCAGTAACAAAAGAAAAAAGGAGTTAAGCACATGCTTTTGTCGGTATTTTTGTAAGACAACATAAATAGGTTATAAAACAAACTACAGTATACATACATGGTCATCTTTTTAATATAGCGTCTCAGACAGCATGAGTTTTCTTGAAAACGATTTTCAATCAAAACTTGCACACGCTTCTTAAAGGTTACAGTAAAGCTGCAGTTTTCCTAATTATAAGTTTTCCTAATTATCCTAAAAGCAGCCCCAGTTTTCCGGGAGCCGCCGAGTAACGGAAAGTGGTTCTAAATACTGTGTCGAACTGAATCCCATTAAGTAAGAGTTTGTTATCTGTAGAGATCCTGTGTATTGGAGGAACACAGCGGAGTCAGTGTCAAGAGGCATGGTCTAAGGTAACAACAGATCAGCAAGAGATTTGGTTAGCTCTCAGAACAGGCAACACCTGAGCTGGGGTGAGGAAGAGGTACGCAGGCAGCGGACGCAGCTGGGGAGGTGGGCTCCCAGCCTCAGCCGAGAGAAACAAATAAGATCCTTGAAAAAAGTTGTTCTCCCGAAACTTGGGAAAGGAAAGAAGGCTCTTTGTGGTCCCGGGACTAATAATTCTCCCCACGGTTCTCCAGCCCTGCCCGACTGGAGAGGAGAGCTGGGGCTACTCACCGTGCAGGCAGAGGAGCAGCAAAGGCGCCAGAGGGGAGCCCCGCGGAGTCATCCCGCAGCCGCGGAGAGGACGCGCGCCGCCTGCGAGCCCCTCGTCGGGCCGGTCTCCCTGTGCCCTCCGGGAAGCTGAGACCTCGCGGACCTGCCGCTCAGCCCGTCCGCCGTGCGGGACCAGGACAGAGGGACCAGCCGACCAGGCGAGCAAGTGCGGCTCCCGTGCCGCGCCGCGGATCCTGAGCTGCAACCGGACGCGCCCCGTCCGGGTCTTGCTGGCCGCGCCGCCAGCGGCCCCGCCACCTCGCGCTGTCCTAGGACGCGCGGCCCCTCGCGCCGCCGGGGCAGCCACTCCCCCAACCCCTCCCGGGCGACTAGGCTACTCCTGCGGGGGCCCGGCTCCCCGCCGCACCGCCCACTCGCCCGGCTCTGTCTCCCGGGCAACCGCGGCTCCAGCGCGACGCCTGGCGGCCCACCCGTGGAGCCGCGCGGCGCGCAGCTGGCAAGGCCCCCAGCCACCTGTGCGGGTGCGCCCGCTCCTCCGCACGCCTCCCAGAGCGCTGGGAGCCGGAGACACGCTTCTCCTCCTCCTGCCCAAAATGGCTCTCCTGCCAGGTGGTGTCAATGCAGATTTCCGAAGAGCAAGCAGGATTCTTCTCCAGGCCCTTTTCGGTTAATCTCTACTTGTCATTGTGTTCCACTGAGTTAGAACCGACCCATAGCTGACCCTCCAACAAGTTTTCAGAGGCAGTAAAATCGCAAAAGAAGAGATTGCCTGCCCATTCTTCCCCCTGGGAATGGTTGGTAGATTCAAACTGCGTGTTTTGGGATTGCAGAAGTCAGAACTAACCCGCAGCGGACTGTCTAGCGAGTTTTCAGAGGCAGTTAATCCCAGAGGAGATTGTCTATCCTTTTCCTTCAGAGCAGCTGGTGACAGCAGGATTGCAGCGCAGCTTCTT
>NW_006399782.1:13296337-13312235 GCF_000299155.1 Elephantulus edwardii | reverse complement strand
TGTTCTCTTGGCGGCCCATGGTATATGTATGTTCAATACTCTTTTCCAGCAACATAACACAAAGGCATTAATTCTTCTTCTGTCATCCTTACTTTAGCTCTTTGATACATAGCAAGTAATTGTGAAGATCATGGCCCGGATCAGATGCCCCTTCGTCCCTACCTAGACTGGCATCATTACTCTTTGTTTAGCACTTTGGAGAGGTCCCTGACAGCAGACTTCCCTGATGTAATTCATCTTTTGAGTTCCTGACTGCTGGTGCCAAGAGTGTTGATTGTGAAACAGAGCAAGCTGAAATTGTTAACAGCCCAAATCTCTTCTCCATCTGTCATGATGCTGCCATGACAATTGGCCCAGTGGTCAGAATCATTGTCTTGTTAATGTTGAACTTCAATCAACATGGAAGACTACAGTCCTTGGCCTTCTGCAGCAAGTGCTTCAGGTCCTCCTTGGTTTCACCAAACAAAATTGTGTCATCTGAATAACGCAGGTTGTTGATGAATCTTTCTCCATTCCTGATGCCATGTTCTTCCTCATAAAGTCCAACTTCCTGAATGATCTATTCTGCATAAAGATTGAAAAGGTATGGAGACAGGATGCATAGGTTTCATATGAACACAATGAAGTGTTTTGGGATTCCCATTCTGCTCCAGCATCTGAAATTATTTCTTGTTTAATTATCTACCAATCATCTTCACTCCTTTTCCACTTAAAGTGCTATTCTGCTATTCTCTGGTTTAAAATCTAGTTACCTGTTGCTTCACCCTCCAATATGCATCTTTCTAAAATATCATACAGATATTCTGAATCTTATATGGCACATACAACCTCTCTTGAACAACTCAGAGACAAAAATAATATGCCCAGGAGAAGAGCAAATATGTAAAACATCTGTGCATTTGGACAAGAACTGGAATGTATACAGTAAAATAACCAGGAGGTGGGGGAGGAAAATAACCATGATAGTGGAATTATCACTTTCTAATTGCATTCAACTCAGTACCAACTCATAGCTGATCCCACAGCAGGTTGTCCAAGGCTGTACACTGCAGGGGAGATTGTCCATCTTTCTCCCTCCAAGTCCCGAGCCCCTCGTGGATTCTAATCAGCTGCCTTAACATTAGTTATGCAACTTTCTAGGGAGTACCCCCTAGACTTCCCTTATGAAATTATGGATGTACTTCTTTTTTTCCTGTTAGTTTTTGTCATGCTTTCAAACAAAACCTAAAAATCACCAGGAAGAAGTGCTAGCAATATTTAGCAAGAATATACCCTGAAAAGATAATTTTTATTATTAATAATTGTCTTAATTAGCTTGTACTAGTATCCACAACAGAAATATCCCAAGTAGATGCCTTGAATTGTTACTTATTTTTCCCATCATTCTAGAAGATAGAAGTAAAAATTTATACTGCCAGTTCTAGGAGATGTCCCTTCTCTTCTCTGTTCACTCCCTCTCCCTTTCAGCCAGCTTTAAAAGATCTTCAGCCTCTGCTTCTTGGTTCCTTGAGAATCTCCAAATACCTTGGCATCTATTTTACCCCATCTCTAAGTTCAGTTGCTCCATTAATTTATATTATGTCCCAAAATAAAGAGATTGACTCAAGATGCACCCTATACTAATCCTTCCTCCTTAAAATGACAAAAAAAAACCACCTCATTTCCAAATGATATTACAAGCGCAGGTTTAGACATCAAGGTGTACAACACATGATTTAAGGAGACCTCATTCAATCCATAACAATTACAGATGGCCTCAACTGTGTTTATACTTGTAATTTGCTAGAATTCTCTTCTTTCTACTAGACCTCTAATAACAATATGAATCTTTATTCATTCTTTAAGCAATAATTTAGAAGAAGGAAAACACAGGAAAGCTAGGAAATTATGGAGTGAAGGGTGCTACTCAATGCAATACTTGCCAAAATTCCAGATTTAAATATATTGTTGTTGTTACGTGTCATCAAGTTGCCTTTGACTCATAGCAACCCTATGTACAACTGCCCTGAATCCTGCCCTATCCTGAGCCTGTCTCACTGACTCCAACATACCTAATCCCATTGCCCCAAGATTTAAATATAGAGATAGAAAATGTATCCTCTAATCTAATAATCTAGTTTGAAAAGACTAGATTAAGCAAATGATTTCCTAAAGCAAGTTAATACATTTCTTATCATGTCAATAACACATATACTTACTTAGTATCAGCCCCGTGAAAGGCCTGAGTTAAAGGGTTGTTGTTGTTTTTGTTGCTGTGTACCATCGACCTGGAACCAACCATTAGCTCACCGTCCAGTGGGTTTTCAAAGGCAGTAAGAGCCTCTGATTGATTCAAACCTCATGCCTTCAGGATTGCAGCGTAGCTTCTTGCCACTAGACCACCAATGTTCCCTGAGTTAAACGGTAAAATATAAATTACTATTCATTCTCAAGTAAATTCCCATTTTATATGGGACATATTCATGTTGTCATGAATCAACAGAGACAGAGAACTCTTCTCATCAGCATAATGTGTATCCTGCCTGGCCTGTTAGAAGCTGGTAAGTTAAGAGTGGTCACAGTTCAATGGAACAGCCCCGTTAATAGGAAGTGTGGCTTCTGGAGGAAGAGTGTTGATGATCAGGTTTCAGGAGACTGTGTGGCTTGCCCAGAAGCACAGGACAGATGGTAGATGGTAGACTGAGGGGAAGCCAACTGGGAATACTGAGAACTCCAAGGGCAGCACGCGGTGCCTCCCAAAGGAACACTCTCAACTGCAAGTCAAGAAAAAGTGTGCTGCTTAATTCACAGAGAAAATACCACTGGCTTGTATTTCAAGTACATTTTTATTAGTAATAATGAATTTCACCAGCTCTTTTATCCTAATCTGCCTTATGATCACAGTGGGATTTCTTTAAATCTCTTATTTGGAGTGTTAAAGCAATAGACAGCCTCTTACATTTTCAAAATTCTTTAGGAATCTCCAAGTGCCCCCACATACATTATCTGGTTTGATCTTCACAGCAGCCACATGGGGTAGCTAAGACAGATATTCTTATCCCTCTTCACATTAGAGGGAATTGAATATTACTAATCCTTCCTTAAAATGACAAAAACAACTTACTCCCAAATGACAATAGAACCACAGGCTTAGAGGTTAAGGTGTAGAACACAGTATTTAAGGAGACACCATTCTATCCATAACAATTATAGATGGCCTAAACTTTGCTTATACTTGTCATTTGCTAGCAATTTGTAAATTACTATAACTTGATCAGAAAGATCAAGGAATACTTCAGCATGTAAAGCTTCAGTTTGCTTGGCTCCACAACCTATAAAATTGGTACCCAGCAGTCAGGAAATCAAAAGATTAATTGCATTGGGAAAGTTTGCTGTCAGGGACCTCTCCAGAGTACTGAAAAGCAACAATGTCAGTCTGGAGACTGAGGTGCACCTGATCCAGGCCATGGTCTTCACAATTACTTGCTATGTATCAGGACAATGACTAGGGATGACAGAAAGAAAATTGAAGCCTTTGAGGTGTGGTGTGGAGAAGAGTACTGAATATACCATGGACTGCTAGGAGAAAGAACAGGTTTGTCCTAGAGAGGGTGAAACCAAGCTGCTTTTTGGAGGCAAGGATTCTGAAGCTTCATCTGATATACTGTAGGCGTGTTGCAAGGAGGGAGCAGTCCTTGCAAAGTGATGTCATGCTTGGGAGGGTGGAGGGACAGCACAAGAGAGGAAGACCCTCGATGAGATGGATTGATTCATGGACTGGGGTAATGAAGATAGGTGTGTCAGAGAGACTATAAAGTTGGCACAGGATAGAGCAGGGTTCAGAGCTGTTGTACATGGGGTCACTATGAGTCACAAGCGACTCAGCAGCACCTAACAACAAACCCTTCATACCAAGTTCCAAGGGCTTCATGTGAACATAGTAAAACTGCACTATCAGACTTTCAAGATAGTTTCAGAAGAAAATTGCCAGCCATGTCTTCTGAAATACCTGTGGGTGGATTTGTACAGCTAATTGTTCAGTTAATAGTTGATAGTCAAACACGGGACTTCTCCCTGTGCTTCCAAACCAAGCCTGTTGCCATACAGTAGATTCTGACTCACAGGACCCTACATGACAGAGCTGAACTGCCCATAGTGAAAGATTCCCACATTTTTCTCCTGTAGAGCTGCTGGCAGAGTCAAACAACTCACCTTTCAGGAGCAAGAACTTAATCGTTGCACCATCAAGACATCTCCTCCACCTTACTCAGAGCTCATTGCAATCAAGTCAGAACCAACCCATAGCTGACCCTGTAGTGAGTTTTCAGCATCAAAATGCTGAGCCATCTATTCACACAATTTGATGGGTAGAGGCAGGAATGGATAAAGGAAAAGGGAAAGAACTGGTGTGGTAAATAATGTATATGAGCTTTATAAAAAACTTTATAGAATAAAAATTTTAAAAAAAATAATGAGGCTGGAGGGAGCTCTGGTGGCCTAGTGGAATGAATCTGCACCGCAAACCCAAAGGCGTGTGATTTGTATCCACCAGATGCTCCACTGGAGAAGAAGGAGGGACAATCTCCTCCTATGCCAGTCGGCTCTGATTCAATGATACACAACAGAAGAAGAAGAGAAAAAGTGGGGCCATCTCTTTGCAGAGTTTATCTTCATTCAAGAATGGAAAATTAATTTTATCATTAGTTTAGGAGAAACATAATTAAGAAAGAAAAATGATGATGGGAATTTTAATGCTTTCAAAGCTAACTATAATTTTTTAATTATGTGTTTTTAAATTATCAATATTGCTGATCCCTCTCCATTTGCGCATATAAATTAAAGGTTAATTGCGTTTAACTTGGTGGATGTTTCTTATAGGGAGGGTTTTATAAAAAATACATGATGGAACTTAGAAAAGATTTTATTTGATCATTTGAGCTAAAAACTCATTCGAGAAATGTTTTAACATAGCTGCTTAAAGCCAGAAATATTCTAGTAGAAGTAGAATTTAAGGGGAATTGTTCCATCTTTCCCCTTTGGAAGGGTCAAGAGTTTCTCTAAATAAGCAAAAGCAGGGGAGAAATTAGTGGTATCCTTAGAACAAGGAAGCAAGTAAGCCAAAAACCATTTATTATGTATCAAATTATATAAATATACCATCTAATATTTTTAAACACTCTTTAACTTAGGATTTATACCCTACATATTTAGATGTAGTTTTTCTCATACTTTTTTTTTGCCTATTCCTATAACAACTCTTGCTTGATAGAATTTATACACAAGAAAACACCAATCTATACCCTACCTCATAAGTTAATACCTATTACCATGGTGAATCACAACAAATTGTGGCTAACATTGAGAAGAATGAGAATTCCAAAATACCTGATTGTGCTCATTCAAAACCTATACTTGGGTCAGGAAGCAGTCCTCAGAACAGAGCACTGTGTGTTTCAAAGTCCAGAAAGAAAAATGTCAGTGATATGTCTTGTGTCCATGGACCTTTTCAATCAATATGTGGAACACATCATTTGTGAAACTAGTCTTTGTGAAGAAAAATGTGTCATCAAGATTGTACTAAAAAAAAAAAAAAGATTGTACTATGCAGATGAAACAACCTTACTTGCCAATTTGGAGTCAAGAACTGCAGTCTTCAATATGAACTGAAGCTCAAGGTCAAGAAAACAAAGATTCTCACCACTGGGCCAATTGGCAACATCATGATAGATGGAGAAGAGTTGAGATTGTTAATGATTTTAGCTTGCTTGGCTCCTCAATAACACTCTTGGCACCAGCAGTCAGGAAATCAAAAGGCGAATTGCATTGGAAAAATCTGTTGTCAAGGCCCTCTCTAAAGTGCAAAAGAGCAATGATGTCAGTCTGGAGACCAAGGTCCTCCTGATCCAGGCCATTGTCTTTGCAATTATTTGCCATGCACCAGAGAGCTAGACAATGACCAAAAATGACTTAAGATGACTAAGGATGACAGAAGAAATATTGAGACCTTTGAGTTGTGGTGCTGGAGAAGAAGATGGTACATTTCATAGACTTGCCAAGAGGACAAACAGGAGAAGGTCCTGGAGAAGGTGAATCCAAGTTTCTCCTTGGAGGCAGGGATTTTGAAACTCTGTCTCACAGATTTCTAGTTGCCAGAAGAAACTAGAAGGACATCATGTTTGCAAGGATGGAGGACAAGAGAAGAAAACCCTGGATGAGATGGATTGACACAGTAACAGGGGTAATGGAGTTAGGTGGGCCAGAGACAGTGAGACTGACTCATGATAAGAAAGGGTTAACAGCTATTGTGCATAAGGTTATTACTAGTCACAGGCTATTCGATGGCACATAACAACAGCAATGACAATCATGGTGAATATTACTAAAACAAAATTTCATGGTGTCTTAATTTGTTTGAGGCAAAGTTGGTATCTCTCCTTGAGTTTCTTTAATAATAAACACTGATTTATTTTCAGGTAAAGTCACTCTCTAAGCAGGGCCTATTGTAACAAAGAGCTATTGAATTCATTCTAATGGCAAATTTAAAGTGGTACCACCCTTTTTCCTAGGATGTAACACAGATGATAGCAAAAGCAGCGTTTTTATATGTCACCTAAAGAGTCTTTATATTGTATTTTCTTATTAACAAATAATTTTGAAATCTCCTGAGAAGTAGCTTTTGCCAGTTTTCCCTAATCTAATCTGCTTCAAACACTTCTGCTTAAGAGTGTGTGTGTGTGTGTGTGTGTGTGTGTGTGTGTGTGTGTGTGTGTGTGTTATACATATATCTAGGTGGGCTAGTGGCAAGAATCTGAACCGCAATCCTGAAAACACATGGATCAAATCCACCAAGATCACAACAAATTATAGCCAAGATTGAGAAGAACGGAAATCCCAGAACGCTTAATTGCACTCATGCAAAATCTAATCCAAGCTCGAGTAGTAGTTGTCTGACTAAGTCCCAGAAACTGGATTTTATGCAGAAGAATGTGGCATCAGGATTGGAGGAAGACTCATCAACATCTTGCATGATGCAGATAACATAACTTTGCTTATTAAAAATGAGGAGGACTTACAACCCTTGCTGCAAAAGATATAAAGACTATAGCCTTCAATATGGATTATGTTTCAACATCAAAAAAAAATCCTCACCACGGGGCCAATAGGAACATCATCATAGATGGAAAAATATTGAGATTGTCAATTATTTCACCTTACATGTATCCACAGTCAACACTTTTTATACCAGTAGTCAAGCATTGGAGAAATCTGCTTTCAAGGATGTATCCAAAGCATTAAAGAGCAATGGTGCCAGTTTAATGACAAAGGTGCATCAGATCCAAGCCATGATCTTCTCAATTACGTGCTATGCATCTGAAAGCTCAATGATAACTCAGGGTAATAGAAGAACCAATGTCTTTGAGTTGTTGTGTTAGAAAAGATTACTGAATATCCCATGGACGACTGAAAGAACAAACAAGTCTGAATGAAGAAAGTGCAACGAGGGTGCTCCTTTGGAATCAAGGATGATGAAACTTTGTCTCACATATTTTGGGTATGTTGTTAGGAAGGGCCAGTCCTTAAAGAAGGACATAATTCTTGGACAACTAGAAAGACAGCATAGTAGGGTTCAAGTATATGGGAAATGTTAAAGATGGCACAGGTAGGGCAATGTTTATATCTATTGTTCATAGGTTCTCTATGAATCTCAGTAAACTCAACAGCACACAACAATAACAAGATAATCCACAGGATGTTATTAAGCCACAATGTTATCAAGCTAGACATTGACACCATATGTTAAATCACACTTCCACCCAAACCCACTGCCATCAAGTTCATTTTGACTCATTAGTGACCTTGTAGGACTTAGTAGACTTGCCCCATAGGACTTCCAAGGCTGTAAATCTTTGTGGAAGCAAACTGTCTGTCTCATCTTTCTCCTATAAAGCAACTGGTTAGTTTAAATGTTGTTGTTGTTGTTATTGTGTACCATCAATTCAGAACGACCCTTAAGCAAATTTTCAGAGGCAGTAAATTACTCCTGTTGAGCAATTGGTGGATTCAAATCACATATCTAGGAGTTGGCAGAGTAATTCCTTACCACTAAATAAATCTCCAGGGCTCTGGTGAATTAGAATAGTCACTGATTGCCTACTGGTAAGGAGTTGTGCTGCCTACCAGAATGCACAAATGTGGATACCATCAAATGCTCTTTGGGACAAGGATGGGAAATATCCTGTGCACTTATACTGCCTCTTAAAAACCCACTGGAGGGTCAGCTGTGAGTCAGGTCCAACTTAAAGACACATAACAACAACAAATAATTCAAAAGGAAAAATTACATAGGTTTCTAGCATTTAAAAGAGAACAAAAACCATTTTTGTAATAAAAATACAGGAAATACAAATAAAGTATACTTAATGGAAACTTAAAGCTTTTAGGAATTTATATTAGAGAAGATGAGAACTTAACCATTAATGAGTTAAGAAGTGAGACAAAATAAAATAAGCTTTTGGAAAGTAGAGAGAAGAAAACAATAGAGGAAAAAAAATAATAAATTATAAAGCAAACACGTGAAAGAGAAGATGAAGAATTGGTAAAAACATGGTGGATTAGAAAGATTACTCTCTGGTAAGGGTAGTCAAAAGTGAAAATGAGAAGACTATGAGCATGAAAAAGAATACATCACTGCAGATGCAACAGATGTTTCCAAAGTAAGGGGGGAAATTATATCAATGTTTTATTTAAAACTTGAAACAATGGACAAATTTCCAGAAAAATATCATTTACAGTCACTTAGCACTAAACAGAAAAACTAAATAACACCATATCACTAGGGTAATTTAACAAAATCTTTCTTTTCTTTTTTTAATTGAGATTTTAATGAAAATTTATGGAGAACTTGGATTTCCATTAATTCATTGTTGAACAATTTTTCTTCCCTGCTTCCGCAGTTCACTTTTCTCTTTGGGAAAAAAACAACCAACTTTCATTGTTGCGCAATTTCTCACCTCTACCCCAGTCCACTTTACTATGCAGCTCTTATTCTGCATCATTATTATATAAATAATACATAACCATATATTCCTTTTAAACAGTTCTTTCCCTCATCTGTTTCCATGCAGTGTACATTATCTATCCCCTCTTAGTTTCCTCCTAACTTTCATGTCAGTCCTGTTTTACAACAGTGACATTATGCAGTATTTGTCTTTTTGTGACTGAGATATTTAACTCAGCATAATGTCCTCAAGGGTCACCCATTTTGTATATTATTTCATTAATTCCTTGTCTTTCAATGCAGCGTAGTATTATTCCATTGTGTGAACATACCACAGCTTCTCTATCCATTTGTTTGTTGATGAGCAACCTGGTTTGTTTCCAACTCTTTGCTTTTCTGAACAAAGCCACAATAAACATGGGTGTACATATATCTGCTTGGGAGGCAGCTATAGTTTCTTTAGGGTGTATTCCCAGTAGTGGAATTGCTGGGTCTAATGGTATTCTATTTTCAACTTTTTGAGAAAGCACCATACTGCCTTCCATAGTGATTGCACCATTTTACACTCCCACTAACAGTGAATAAGGGTTCCAGTTTCTCCACAGCCTCACCAGTATTTGTTGTTTGCTGCTCTGTTGAATTTTGCTATTCTGACTGGGGTGAGATGATACCTCATAGCTGTTTTGGTTTGCATCTCTCTTAGAGTTGGGGATTTTTAATATTTCTTCATCTGTTTCTTCGCCATCTGAATGTCTTTGGTGAAGTGTCTGTTCATATCCTGTGCCCTCTTTACAATTGGGTTGTTTAACTTTATCTTGTTGTGGTGCTCAAGTATTCAAAAAATTCTAGATGTAAGTCCCTTATCAGACATGTCATTACCAAGTATATTTTTTTCCAGTCTGTGAGTTTTCCTTTTTACCCTGTTGGAAAAATTTTTGGATGTGCATGGGGATTTGATTCTTAGAAGATCCCATTCATCTATTTTACCCTCTCCTGGTTGTATGTTTTTCAGAATGCTTGCAATACTGTTCATGTTGTGGATTAGTGCTTCTAGGGTTCTTCCAAGCTTTTCTCTAATGAAGTTTATAGTTCTTGGTTGTAATCCTAGGTCTCTGATCCACTTTGAGTTGTTTGGGTGTATGGTGTGAGGTGTGGGTCTTGTTTGAGTTTTCTACAGACTGTTTTCCAATTTTGCCAGCGCTATTTGTTTAAAATGCTGTCATTTCCCCACGTAACTGATTTCATCTCCTTGTCAAAAAACAGTTGACCATAGGTAAATAGGCTGATTTCTGGTTTCTCAATTCTATTCCATAGATCTATGTGTCTATCATTGTACCAGTATCATGCTGTTTTGACCACTACAGCAGTGTAGTGAGCTTTGAAACCAGGGAATGAGAGGACTCTTAGACTATTTCTCTTTTTTAAGGAGTGTTTTGCTTACTCAGGGTCTCTTTCCATTCCAAATAAAATTGGAGTTTTCCTTTTTCATCTCATTGAAGAATGGAATTGGCATATGTATTGGGATTGCATTGAACATGTAGATTGCCTTTGGTAGTATTGTAATTTACACAATATTGAGTCTTCCTATCCATAAGCAAGGTATATTCTTCCATTTCTCCAGATCTCTTTATGTTTCTTGTAGCACTGTTTTATAATTTTCATTTAATAGATCCATTGTGTTTCTAGTTAGACTTACTCCCAAATATTTAATCTTGTGATTAGCTATTGTGAGGGGTATTGTTTTTCTTAGCTGCAGTTCTATATTCTCTTTGTCACTGTAGAGAAATCCAGTTGATTTTTATATCCTGCTACTTTGCTGAATTGGTTGACCATGTCCACTAGTTTTCCTGCTGAGTCTTTAGGAACCTGTAAGTATACTATCGTATCATCTGCATACAGAAATAATTTTACCTCCTCTTTGCCCATTCGGATACCTCTTATTTCCTTATCTTGTCTTATTGATACCACTAAGACTTCTAATACAATATTGAATAAGAGAGGTGATAGTGGGCATCCTTGGCTAGTTCCTGTTCTTAAAGGGAATGACTTTAATCTCTCTCCATTAAGAGCAATGTTGGCCCTCAGGTTTGTGTATATACTTTTTACTATGTTGATGAAATTCCCTTCCATTCCTATTTTGTTGTGTGTTTTAATCAGAAAAGGATGTTGTATTTGTCAAATGTCTTTTCTGCATCAATTGATAGAATCATGTGGTTCTTGTTTTTTGCTATGTTAATGTGATGAATTACACTGATTGTTTTTCTTATGTTGAACCATCCTTGCATACATATTATGAATCCCACTTGGTCATGGTGAATTCTTTTTTTTATGTATTGTTGGATTCTATTGACCAATATTTTATTAAGGATTTTTGCATCTATGTTCATGAGAGATACTGGCTTTTGTTTTCTATTTTGGTGTTGTCTTTGCCTGGCTTTAGTATCAAAGATATGTTTGCTTCATAGAATGAGTTGGGAAAATTCCATCTTTTTTATTTTCTGAAATAGTTTATGTAGACTTGGTGACAGTTTTTCTCTGAGTATTTGGTAAAATTCACTGGTAAAACCATCTGGTCCAAAGCTTTTTTTGGCTGGTAGTTGTTTTATGACCTTTTCAATTTCTTCTTTTGTAATAGTTCTGTTTAGGTGTTCAATTTCGATTTGTGTCAGTTTAGGTAGTTTGTGAATTTACTGCTGTCCTGTTAAACTTATAGCAACAGCTTCTTAATCTCTTACAGAAATGAAGTATATACCATCTACAGCTGTTCCTAGACTGGTTTTGCTTTAGCTTCACTTGGTGGTCTTGACAGTTTAAAAATTACTGGGGCTATAAACTGCACAGGAGGAAATTTCCCAGCTTTCTCCCCTCAGAGCCATTGGTGGATTCAAACTGGTGGATGCTTAGGGTTGTCACTGGTTATGGTATTGATAATGACTTCCAGGAAATCTTCAGTAATTCCAGAAATAGTGGGCTGGCATTTTTTTTCATCAACTTGATCCATGAATCCTGGGTCAACTTGATCCATACAAACAGTAAATGGAGACCCTTTCTTTGCTTCTCAAACAGAGCTCGCTGACATTTCATCTTCTAAGTTTATGTCACATCACCACAGAAAAAGAAAACATTTTAGCCTTCTCCCTTTTCTGTCCCCTCACCCCTAACCCACTCAATTCAAGTAAAGGGATGACTATAGGACAGGAATGAATTGTCAATTACATATGAATTGCCATTGTTATGGAACATTTTACATTAAAACTATGCAATAGAGGAGATTCTATTACTTGTCTCTGGTACAAAAGGGGAGATTCTATTACTTACTCTTTTCAGTTCCCAGTAGTTAGTGGCATTCCTTGACTTGTTAACTGCCAAAAACTTTCCCTGCCCTCCCTCCTCCTTTTAGTGTTTATCTCCCTCTGTGTGTGTCTCTCAAAAGGATACTATTGGATTTATGGCCCACCTAGCTAATCTTATATAATCTCAAAGTCCTTAGTTTAATTCCATCTGCAAAGCACATTTTCCCCAAATAAGTTAAAACTCACAGTAACTGGGGAAATCGGGGTAGGTGTGTCGGAGACAGTGAGATTGGCTTAGGATAGAACAGGATTCAAAGCTATTGTGCGCCAGATCACTATGAGTTGCAGCAACTCAACAGCATATAACAACAACACAGATCCTGGGGATTAAATAGTTTTCTTTTCACTTATTATGCTTATAGTTTGCTGAATTTTTAAACTTAGCCTTGATATATATAAAATATTTTTGGAATGTTCTCAGATATTGGGTTTTTTTACAAATTATTTCTATTTTTATCTCTCTCTAATTAAGTGAAATAAAAAAGATACAAAGTGCTAGAGTGAGAAAACCAAAAGGGAAGAACATACTTGGCATTTGTCAAGCTAAAAGAACTGAAGAACAAATTTAATCCTCAAATTGCAACGTTGAAGGATTCTAGAGACAAAATTTTAAATGATGCAACAGGCATTGAAAGGAGTATACAAAGTCACTTTACCAAAAATAATTGTTTGACAATGAACCATATGAGGATGTAGTATAAGACCAAAGGTCAGTATTAATTTGGGAAGACGTTCAAGATGTACTGAAGACACTGGCAAAAATATAAGGACCCAGGAATTGAAGAAATACCAACTGAAGTGTTTCAACAAAAAGATGCAGTCTTGGTATGCTCACTAGTCTATGCCAATAAATTTAAAAAATCAGTTACCTGGCCAAATGACTGGAAGAGACCCATATTTCTTTTCATTAAAAAAAAAAAAGGTGACCGTATCAACCAATATCATCAATATTACATTGTGGTATTAAGGGTTTATTGATCAAAATGGCTTCCCTAGTAGTTAACTGACTTTGTCATGTGAATGGGCAGGAATATGCAAATAAGGTGTGTTAATCTATCCACGAAAGGATTGGCTAGCTTCACCATTAAATTGAGCAGCCGAATTGGAGATTCTTGCAACCAGGAAAGGAGAAGCAGGCATACAGTGGACACTTCAGGGTCAGAGAGTCTTGTGCCAGCTAGACTTCCAGCAACAGCCATGGCAGAAGCAGGACCATGAGATTGAGTTGATCTTGAGACTGCTACCTTCCATGAAACCAGAGCTAAAGGTCTTTGTTCAAGTTTGTTGGAGGCCTGGGGGGAGGGGTTGTAGACGGAGCAGCAAGATCCATAACTGGCAGAATTGAGAGCTCTGTAGCACTGGTCTAAAGTCATAAGATTCAAGACTGAAGTGCCTGCCAATATGTCAGCAGCTGTCCTGACCGAGTGTATTCTGCTACTAGCCTGAATTATAACCTCTGACTTTGGTAATATGGTTCTTTGCGGTCTGTGAGCTATCACAGTGAAGTTTTGATGCAGTAAAGCAGTAAGACTGGTGTTGGAATGAGTACAAAGAAGTGAGGGAGCATGTCTGACCTCATGGTAGTTGGTTTTGTGTTGTTGATGTTGCTGACAGGGTCATTTCCCCTTTGTGGAGTTGACAGAGGTCAAATGTGGCAGTATCTGACATGACAAGATGGGCCCCTTGCTCTTTTTAAAAGTATACAAGTAAAATCTTGCTGATGATTATTAAAAAATGAGCAGAACAGTACATCAGCTGGGCCCTGCCAGGAATTCAAGCTGGATTTAGAAGAGGCCTTGGAATGAAGGATATCATTGCCAATGTCATAGCTGAAAGCAAAGAATACCAGAAAGGTGCTTATTTTTACTTTATTCATGATGCAAAGGCATTTGATTAGATAAGTCATAACAAATTTGGATTCTAAAACACTTAATTGTTCCCCATGCAGAGACCAAGAAACAGTTAATGCAAACTGAACAGGGAAAGATTACAAGGTTTAAAATCAAGAAAAGTGTGCACAAGGTTTTGTCCTTTTGTTTTTCTTATGTACTATCAAGTTGCTGGTTTTCTAAGGCAGTAAATCATATGGAAGGAGATTTCCCATTTTTCTTCTGCAGAGTAGCTGGTGGATTTGAACCATGTACCTTTGTGTTGGCCATACAATTCCTTTCCACTAGTATCAGAGCTCCCTTTTCCATATCTATTCAGTCTCTGTCAAAAAAGACTAGTCAAAAAGTTAGAATATATAAAGAAAGAAATGGTACTGAAATTGGAGGAATACTCAATAAGCTAGGGGCAAGATGTTGTGCTGCAATCCTGAAGGCATGTGGTTGAACCCACCAGCTGCTCTGCAGGAGAAAGATGGGCAATCTCTTCCTGTGTGATTAACTGCCTCTGAAAACCCACTGGAGAGTCAACTATGGGTTGGTTCCAACTTGACAATACACAACAACCACAACAACATGCAGACAACACAACCTTGTTTACCAAGTGACTGGAAACACATACTAAAGAAGCTCATGAACTATAGTCTTCAACATATATTACATCTCAATGTCCAGGAAACAAAAAATCCTCACCACTGCACCAATAGACAAAATCCTGATAAGAGAAACAATTAAAGTTGTCTATAATGTCATTTTACTAGGATCTACAATCAAGATCAAGCAAGAAATCAAGAGGCATGTTCCATCAGGAAAATCTGCTGCCAAGGACCTCTTTAAAAGGTGAAAGAGCAAGAATACCAGTTTAAATCTGGAGTGTGCCTGAGCCAAGCCGTAATATTTTTCAACTGCTTTCTATGCATCTGTGAGGTAGTGGTCTATTGTTCAAAATGGCTTTCCTAAACCATTGCTTTGTTTGATTTTGCCACATAGCTGGGCAGTAGTATGTAAACAGAATGTATTAGTGAGGTGACTGGCTGGTTTCACCAATCCACCAAGTTTAAATTGAGCAGGTTCAGCGGCAAAAATTTGAAAATCTCATTAGTGGCAAGAAAGAAGCACAGAATGTAGAGCATGTCCTTTGGGACCAGAGGTTCCTGTTCCATCTCAGACCAGGTCCTACAGGAGAGCATCAGCAGCCTCAGCAGAGAAGCAGACACCTAAAGTTAGACACAGGTGAACCAGGACTTCTGCCCTACTGACCCAAAGCTATCAGTCTTCACTCACACTTGTTTCAGGACTTGGGACCAGAGGTGGAGGGTAAGGAAATGCCTTAGTTGAGAGGACTAAGTGAGCTTTGTAATGGTGGCTCAAAGCCTCAAGATTGAAGGCTGAAGGAACTGTAATACACTTCAGAAGCTGTCCTGATTAAGAATTCTGTTTTAAATCCAAAACCCTTTCCTGATTAAAACACTCAACAAAATAGGACTAGAGGGTAATTTCTTCAATATAGTAAAAAGTATTTATGAAAACCCAATATCCAACATTGTTCTCAATGGAGAGAGGTTAAAGGCATTCCCTTTAAGAACAGGAACTAGGCAAGGATGCCCATTATCTCCTCTCTTATTCAATATTATATTGGAAGTCTTGTTGTTGTTGTTGTTATGTGCCGTCGAGTCGTTTGC
>NW_006399782.1:13292843-13293964 GCF_000299155.1 Elephantulus edwardii | reverse complement strand
GCGAACTGGGAGGGGGGCGGGGGGGGGAAGTGCAACAGTGAAAGAATGGAATTCCAATATCTCTGTAGATGTTCATTGAAATTAATTAAAAAAATAGATTCAAAAAAAGAAATTGTGTCTTGTTTTCAACCTGAGTTATAACCTGTTAACATCTCTAATAAACTCCATAATCATGAATATGTTTCTGTAAGGTCTGTGTAACTATTACAATAGATTTCAGACTCAGTCAACAGTAGAATTGCTGTTGGATTTAGTAGAAGGTGGTGGAGGGAGTATGAGGGGCATGTATGACCTTGTGGGTATTACTTTTTTTGTAGATTCTATTAATGAGGACAGTTCAGACTTGACTGCTTTCACATTGCCTTTGCTGTTTTCACTGCGTCTGAAACTTGGACAATGAATAAGGAAAACTCAAGAACAATCAATACCTTTGAATTGTGGTGTTGGTAATAAGTATTGAATATACCATACCCTGCCAAAAGAACAGACCAGTCTGTCTTAGAGAAAGTGTTACCTGAGTACTCCTTAGAGGCAAAGATAGAGAAACATGGTCTCATAGTGGCAAAGTTTAAGAGGACAGCAAACAATAAATGTTGGAGGGTATTTGGAGAGAAAGACACTATCATACACTGTTAGTGGGATTGGGAAATGGCACAAGCACTCTGCAAGGCAGTTTGACATTTCTTTAAAAAACTGAACATAAAAATTTCTTATGGCCCTGCTAGCAATATATGCCAAGGGAATGAGAACTGAGACACAAATGGAGATTTGTACACCAATGTTCATAGCAGTATTATTCACAATTGCAAGAACATGGAAACATCCCAAATATACAACCACAATCAAATTGCTTGAGAAACTGTGGTACTTTCACACAATAGAAAACTGTGCAGCACTCAGGAACAATAATTTCAAAAATTACAACATAACTTGAGAGAGACCGGAGAGCCTTATGCTCTGAACAAACTCAGTCTCATAAGGACAAATCTTGCCATTATTTGCATAAGTAAAAAGATAACTAGTAGAATGTGTATGAGGATTTAAGGGGAGGGAGGGAGAGCAGATGGGTGAGGAAATGTGAGTGAAGGGAGAGGTGGATAAATGAAATGGGAAAAATACAG
>NW_006399782.1:13282238-13287560 GCF_000299155.1 Elephantulus edwardii | reverse complement strand
ACTTCCGGCAGTTCTCTGCTGATGTGCTGTTCTAATCGTTTTTGGATGATCTTCAGTAGAATCTTGTTTGCATGTGAAATCAATGACACTGTTCTGTAGTTTCCACACTCAGTTGGGTATGGAAATGATTGCATGGAACACAATGTGAATGAAGGATAGTGTGAAACACAATGTTTACTAACTTTGTAAGCAAACCAAAATATTTCTTTTTTAAAAAGGGCAATCTTTGGAAAAAGATACACTAGGGGAAAAATGTGTCATCAAGTTGGCTACGATCCATAATGACCTGGTGAACAAAAGCTCTGAGTGTTGCTTTATCCTGTACCATCCTCAACATCTCTGACACATATGATCCCATTGTTACAGTCGCTGTGTCAATCCATCTCATTGAAGATATTCCTCTCTTATAATGAAACTCTACCTCTCCAAGCACAATATCCTTCTCCAAGGACTGGCCTCTCCTAACAACATGGCCAAAATATATGAGATGAAGCTTCACCATTCCTGCTCCAAGAAGCACGTTGGTTTTACTTTCTCCAGGATACTTGTTTATTCTCTTGCCAGCTCATGAGATATTCAGAACTCTTCTCCAAGACCACAACTCAAAGACATTGGTTCTTCTTCTATCATCCATAATTATTGTCCAACTTTCAGATATATAGCAAGCAATTGAGAAGACCATCACTTGGATCAGCTACACTTAGTCACTAAACTAAAATAATTGCTCTGTTGTACTCTGGAGAAGTCCCTGGCAGCAGATGCAACTCATCTTTTGACTTCCTGACTACTGGTACCAAGGGTGTTGATTGTAAATCCAAGAAAGATTCAATCATTGTCAACTTCAATCTTTTCTCCATCTATCATAACGCTGCTTATTAGCCTGGTGGTGAGGATTTTTGTTTTCTTGATATTAAGATGTAATCCATTTTGAAGACCATAATCTTTGATCTTCTGCAGCAGGCACTTCAAATCATCTTGACTTTCAGCAAGCAAGAATGTGTCGTCTGCATAACTCAGGTTGTTGATGAGTCTTATTCTGATCCAGATTCTACATTTTTCTTTACAGAGTTTATCAAATCATTTGTTCCGCATACAAATTAAATAGGTATGGAGAAAGTATACAGCTCTGACACACATCTTTCGTGGTTTTAAAACATGCAGTGTTTCCTTGCTTTGTTCAGACAAAAAGCCTCTAGATCTACATGTAGGGTCGTTTGTCATGGACACAATTTAGTGTTCTGGAATTCCTGTTATTCTCAATGTTAGTCATAATATATCATAATATATCATGATGCCTTTACATAGTAAATAAAACATATATAGGCATTCTTCTGATATTCTCTGCTTTCAGCTAAGATCCATTTGACATCAACAATTATTATCTCTGGTGCCACTACCTCTTCTAAACTCAGCCACAGTATTGACAGTTCTCTGTCAAAGTGTTTTAGATGATCCGCAGCAATATTTTGCTTGTATGTGATATTAGTTATGTTGTTCAATAATTTTTACATTCTATTGGATCGCCTTTCTTGGGAATAGGCACAAGTAAGAATCTCCTCCATTCAGTCAGTCAGCTGTCCTCCAGATTTCTTGGCACAACCTGGTGAGCATGTCCAGGTCTACATCTGTTTGTTGGAATATGCCAGTTCGAGTTCCATCAGTTCCTGGGGTCTTATAGTTGGCCAATTCCTTCAGAGCACCCTGCAGTTCTTCCTTTATTAATTGGTTGTCACTCACATACTACTTCCTGAAATGATTCCCTGTCAGCCAATTCTTTTTGGTACAGTGACCCTGTCTTCCTCCCACCTTCTTTATTGCTTCCTGGATCATAAAAAATTTTGCCCAACACATCCTTGCAACTCAAGGCTTGAATTTGTTCTTCAGTTCTGTTAGTTTGAAAAATGTCAATCGTGTCATTTCTTTTTTATTTTCTGACTCCAGGTCTTTGTACATGTTGTTATAATGTTTTGCTTTGTCTTTACAAGCTGCCCTTGAAAATCTTTTGTTCATCATTTTACTTTTCCAGTTTCTCATTTTGTTTGGCTTCTAAATGCTTTAGTGCAAAAATCTCTTCTTGTGTTTATTTTATTCTTTTCTTTCTCCTCAATCTCTGTAATGGTCTTTTTCTTTCCACATGGATGATATCCTTCATATCTCACAGCTCATCTAATCTTTGGTCACTAGCGTTCAATGTCTCAAACCTGTAACTGAGATTCTTTTTCAATTCAGGTGAGACTCAAGGTCATATTTTGGTTCTTGTAGATTTGTTTTCATTTTCTTCCTCTTCTGGCTGAACTTGCAGATGAGTAGTTGATAGTCTGTTCCACAGTCAGCACCTGACCTGATTTTCACAGCTGATTTTTAGCTTCTCCAATGATTCTTTCCACAGATGTACTCAGTCTGAGTCTGTGTAGTTCATTAGGTTAGATCCATATATATAGCCACCATTTGTGTTTTTGTAAAGTTATTTACAATGAACAAACTAACAAAAGAGAGCTAGACCCTCAGGGAGATAGATTGATCTGACTACTACAATAATGGAGTCAAGCATGTTGGAGATCATAAGGATAGCTCAGGATAGAGAAAGGTTCACATCTCCTTTTCATAAGGTCACTAAGTTGTAGTTGACATCAAGGTACCTAACAGTAACAAAAAGATACTAGCCTTCAGAGCACGATTCACATGCAATGCTATGCTGGAGCCATCTCATACCAACTTGAAAGAATAAATCCTTAAATATTCAAATTTGCAAGAGAGTTTCCAAGACAATCTCTGTGTTGTCAGTGAGGCAGAACTGACTCCTAGATGACCCTCAAGTGGATTCCAGCTGCCAGAATGAAGTGGCCTTTGGTTTAGCAGCTCAACTTTCTGTGGTCTATGCCAACAGATCTCCCTAGTAAGCTCCTGGTAGCAAGCAGCACACATTACAAGTTAAGGTGTTCTTTGCAGAGAGCTAGAATACACACAGATTTGATACACTCTATGTTGTTCTTTCCTTTGTTTTTTGTTTTCTGTCATCTCTCTGTGCTTTACTTAGAACTTTTTCTCTTGTTTACTGAGCGTCTTGCTGTGTCCAACCTGATAAAATTCATCTATTTGAACCTTAATATTGTATCTTTATTTTAGGAGCCCTGGTGGTACAATTGTTAAACACTTGGCTGTTAAATAAATTATCAATAGTCTCAATCCATCAGGGAGAAAAGAGATAACAAATATCCCAATAAATATATTTTGTTGTTGTTGTTGTTGTTATGTACCACTGAGTTGGAACCAACCCATAGCTGACCCTCCAACGAGGTTTCAGAGGCAGTTAGTCACATGGGAGAAGATTGTCCATTCTTCTCTTGTGGAGCAGCTGGTGGGCTCAGATTGCAGCTTTGCTTCTTGGCACTAGGCCATCAAAGCTCTTTGCAGCCTAAAAATAGAAAAATACTTTGTAAGATGTGTATTAAAGTCCAAAGGTGGAAGGGAGCAAGACAGAGAGCCTGAGGAGAGGGAGAGAGATTACAGGGTTGGAGAGTTTTGGTGGTGGAGGGAGGGGATGAAGGAATTAGGAAAGATCCAGTGGGAACCTGAAAAGACAGGGTAATGTTGGGCATAGATCAATGGTGATTGATTTTATAAAACAATATATGATAATGATTGTATGAAACACAATGTAAATGAAGGAATGTATGAAACACAATGTATATATGAATAAAACATAACACACATGAATTTTGTGTGCAGACCAATTTAAAATAAAAACAATTTTTTAAAAATATTTACAGCTTAAGAAATCCTATAGGACAGTTATCTTTCATATGAATTAGAATCTACTCAACAGTAATTGTGCTCATGTGAAACCTATACCTAGACCAACAGGCTGTTGCTTAAACAAAGCAAGGGAACACTACATGGTTTAAAATTAAGAAAAGAGTGTTTCAGGGTGGTACTTTCTCTCCTTAACTATAAAATCTGTATGCTGAGCAAATTATTCAAGAAGCTGGACATTAAGAAGTATCTAGCATCAAGGCTAAAAGAAGACTCATCAATAACCTGAGTTATGCAGATGACAACTTGACTTGCTGAAAGTGAGAAGGACTTAAAACACATGTTGCAGAAGATCAAAGAAAACAGCCACCAATGTAGATTGCATCTCAATACCAAGAAAACAAAAATTCTTAACACTGGATTGATAGGCAACATCATGACAGACAGAAAAAAGATTAAATTTGTCAACAACTTTATCCTAGTTGGATCTACAATCAACACACTTAGTCCCAGCAAGCAGGAAATCAGGAGATGTATTGCACTGGGAAAGTCTGCCATTGTATACCTTTCTAAGTTATTGAGGAATAGTGATGTAAGTTTGAGCACTAAGGTGAGTCTGATTCAGGCCATCATCTTTCTGATCACTTGCTAGGCATCTGAGAGCTGAACAATGAATAAGGACGACAGAGAAGAACTGATACCTTTGTTCTATTAGAGAAGAGTGCTGAACATCCTGTGGATGGACAGAAGAACAAGCAAATATATCTTGGAGAGAGCACAGCCACAGTGTTCTTTTCAGGCAAAAATGATAAAGTTTCACCTCACATACTTTAGTAATCTTGCTAGAACGGGCTATTCCTTGGAGAGGGATATTACACTCAGAATGTCAGAGGGTCAACAAAGGACAGGAAGCCCCTCAACAAGGTGGATTGAGACAGTGACAATGAGCTCTAGTGTATCAGGGGGTATGAAGATGGCATAGTATAGGACAGGGCTCAGATCTGTTGTTCATAGGGTCTCTATGAGTCATAGTGAACAGCACCTACCAACAACTATAGCACAAAGCAACAACAACAATTAGAAAACTCTATGGGTTTTTCAGGACATGGACACATATTATTGTAGCCACCATACAGCTCCAATGGAGAAACACCTGACCATCTCCTCTCATAAATGTTGTTGTTGCTGTGTATCATACATTCAGAACTAACTCACAGCAGACTTTTAAGTGGGTACTCAGAGTCAGTTAAATGCATGGGAGGAGATTGCCCATCCTTCTCCTGTGCAGCAGCTGGTGGCCTCAAACTGCATTGCCTTGGAGATTGCAGTGTAGCTTCTTACTACTAGGACACCAGAGCTCCTCTCATAAATATTACAACCTAGAACTTGACGGGGCAGTTCTGCTGTCTTACATAGGGTCTCTATGAGTGAAAAATTGACTCAACAACCAATAAGAATTTTTATTTTATCTCATTCTTTTCCATTGTGTCAAATACTCCAATGGAATTTTTCCTCATTTAATTATTTTGTCATATATTCTTTTCTTATCTTAAAGCATTATTATTATTA
>NW_006399782.1:13280384-13281468 GCF_000299155.1 Elephantulus edwardii | reverse complement strand
GGTCCAGTGGTGAGAATTTTTGTCTTCTTGACATTGAGCCTCAGTCCATATTGAAGGCTGCAGTCCTTGACCCTCTGCAGTAAGTGCATAAGGTCCTCCTCAGTTTCAGCAAGCAGGGTTGTGTCATCTGCATAACGCAGATTGTTGATAGATCGTCCACCAATCCTAATTTGTCTGTGATTGCCAATATCTAGAACATCTGTAGGCCTGCCTCTAATGTCTGCTTTTTCTTTTTATTATAAGTCTTATTACTCTTCACTTAATTATATATCTCGTAGCACTGTTGTTTTTATTGTTAAGTGCCATCGAGTCACAGGCGACTCATAGCAACCCTATATGAAGGAGGGTCCTCAACACTTGTGTGTCTCTCATCCTCTCTCCAGGTTCATAGGGTTTCTGGAGGCAAGCTATGATGGAAGTGGATGCTGCTTCTGCTTCCAAGCTCATAGCATTAGATGTGTTATAAACACTGTGTATTTTTTTTTTAATTATAAAAGTTCCAAATAAAATTGACTTTCATCAAAGATAGTTTATCCTGAGGAGAACCAAGATGGTGGCAGTGGAGGAAGCAGCATAAGGAGCTGGAGGAGTGGCAAGGTGCATAGAAATGGGCCACCAGAGAGGCTGATGCAGAGCACAGAGACCAATGAGACACGATGTGGACAGTAGGAATTTGAGTCAGAAGTTTTATTAAAATAATTAGTTTGGGAGCCACAGGAGCAGTGAGCTGTGGGCCATAGTGGAAGCTACCAGCCAAGCCACTGTTGGACCCAACTGGATCCAACAGGTCAGTGGGAAGTTAACTGAGTTTTCTTGAGCCTCATTTGGCAATACACTCTCAGAAAAGCATCCCATAAGGAAAGTTTACAGAATACTCCTGGTCCTCCCAAAAGACTGATAACCCAATTACAAAATGGGCAAATGACATGGAAAGAATTTTCACAAAGGAATATATTTGAATGGCCAACAGACATATGAAGAAATGCTCCAAAAACCAGCAGTAAACTTACTTTTATTATGTTTATTTTTGCTAAACTTTTAGTTTGTTGTTGTTGCTGTTGTTGTTGTTGTTGTTGTTGTTGTT
>NW_006399782.1:13274525-13279754 GCF_000299155.1 Elephantulus edwardii | reverse complement strand
TCTTCTTGACATTGAGCCTTAGTCCATACTGAAGGCTGCAGTCCTTGACCCTTCGCAGAAAGTGCATGAGGTCTAGTATCATAAATTTACTTTTACAACTGCCTGAAATTTTTAAAATAGAATATTTACCATTAACATAGCTTTTTCAAGAGAAAAAATGGTCTGCCACCATCTACTATATCCTTCTATTCAAATAAAAACGACAATGAGATACCATCTCGCTCCAGTAGCAGTGGCAAAATGTAAAAGGAAAGCAAGTAATAAATGATGGAGAGGATGTAATGAGATAGAAGCTCTTAAACACTGTTGGTGGAATTGTAAAATGGTACAACTACTTTGGTAGGCAGTTTGACACTTCTTCAAAAACACTCCAAGAAAATGAGAATTGAGGCACAAATAAAGACTTGTACACCAATGGTCATAGCTGCATTATTCACCATCACAAGAACATAGAAGCAATCCAAATGCCCAACCACAAACAAATGGATTGAGAAATTATGATATATTCACACAATTAAATACTACGCAGCATGCAGGAGCAATGATTTCATAAATTATTATCTAATTTGACAGCAGTATGTCCCATAAGGACAAATATTGTATAAAACCATTATTGTAGAATAAATATGAGGATCCAAGGGAGGGTAAGGTGGAAGCAGAGAGGTGAGGATGTGTGGCGGGGAAGGATTAATTATGGGGTCACACAATTTGAGGGGGGGTGAGGGAAATGGGAATCTGGTATGAAAAGCAATGCATTCGAATATTGTAAATAAACTAGTCTAAAACATAATGTAAAACAGAATGTATATGAATGATTGTATGAAATACAATAAATGAAAGATTGTATAGAACACATTTTAAAAAAAGGAAGAAAGAAATCAAAAGACAAATTGCATTGGGAAAATATGCTGTCAAGGACTTCTCTAAAGTACTGAAGAGCAATGATCTAAGTCTAGAAACTAGGGTGTAACTGATCCAGGCCATGGTCTTCCCAATTGCTTGCTATTCATCAGAGAGTTAGACAGTGACTACAGAGTACAGAAGAAGAATCAATGCCTTTGAGTTGTGGTGCTGGAGAATAGCATTGAACATATCATGGACTACCAAGAGAACAAATGGATATATCTTAGTGAGGGTGAAACCAGGTTGCTCCTTGTAGGCAAGGATTTTGAAACTCTGTCTCAGATTCCTTGAGTATGTTATTGGCAGGGGCCAATCCTTGGAATAGGACATCATGATTGGAAAGGTAGAAGGTCAATACAGGAAAGAAAGGCCCTTGATGAGACAGATTGACACAGTGACTGTGACAATGTGGTCATGTGTGAGGTCATGGTGAGGTTGCCTAAGGATAAGGCAATATTTAGAGCAGTAAATAGTTCATAGGGTCCCTATAAATAAAATTCAACTAGGCACCACATACCATTCCTTGTCCTCTGGCTCTCCTGAACTTCTCATCTGCTGCCCTTCACATTTAAAAATCTAGAAATGCATTGAATGAGAAGGGGACCCCACTGTTCAAAGCAGTCCTCCTTCTTTGGTCTAAGCTTCATTAGACTTTAGGGGCTTCACTCCAGTTTTCAGAAGCCTTCGGCATAGCTTCTGGTCACTTTTTCAACATAATACTTGTTGATGTCCTGTAAAGAAAAAACTAGCCATGTATTTGAAGTACTTTAGCTTTTCTTTTTTCCACCTCAACCCTGCATGATCACTAAAATCTTTGTTCTTCTTTCTCTCCACATAGGATCTCTGCCAAGCCAAACCAGATTCTCATTCAATCCATGCCCAGAATGGAAAATGTTCCCAGGGTTTATTAAAAGAGAGACTATTTTCATCTGCCAACCTGAAAGTAGTTTTACCCTTTCTGAAATTTTAGTATCATAAACTTACTTTTACAACTGCCTGAAATTTAAAAAATAGAATATTTACCATTAACATAACTTTCACAAGAGAAAAACTGGTGGGCTACCATCTACTACATCCTTCTATTCAAAGTCTCAATATTTAGACTTTCAAAATATCATCAGATGATTCTGATGAACAGCCAATCTTAAGCAAAATTGACCTCTTCAAAGATTAAAGGTTAAGGTCTTGGGTGAGATATCTCTGATTCTCTTCAATATCTCTCACATTTGCAAGGTGACTGATCTCTTTCTCTCTCTCTCTATACACACACACGCACACACACACTCTAAGGGAGCTTTGGGGACATAGTGCATTAGCTGCTAACCAAAAGGTCAATGGGTTGAATCCACCAGCTGCTCTAAACCCTGTCCTATTCTGTGCTGTCCTCACACTTCCTGACTTACTAGAGCCCATTGCAGCAGTCACTGTTGAGAATCTTCCTCTCCTTCTCCAAATCAATGCCTTTCTGAGCATCATGTCCCTTTCTAAGGAATAGTCCCTCTGAGCAACATGTCCTACATATGTGAGATGAAGCTTCATTATCTTTGTCTTCAAGGAGCACTTTGGCTGCATATTCTCCAATATATATTTGTTTGTTCTCTCGGCCATCCATGGGATGTTCAGTACTCTTCCCCAACACCACAGCTCAAAGGCATCAATCCTTCTGTCATCCTTATTCACTGTAAATTAATAACTTGTTCATTGACAACCACTAGAAAATGAATAGTTGCTGGAAGTTGTGATTTTGTTGTGTTTTTATCATGCTTCAGGCAGGAAAGGAGAGAAATCTCATAAAACTTACAGGGCACATACGATAAATGTATCATCCACCCTTAATAATAATTCTCAAAACTCTAATCTTCATTTTCACTAATATGGTATTTGTCTGTTCTACTTGTCCTTCCCCCCATTTTTAGAAGTTTATTCTTTTTTTAAAAAAAATAAAATTTTTATTTTATACTAGTTTATGTAAAAAGTTCATATACAGTGGGACAGCAGGAATCATGGGATGGCAGGAAGCGTAGACATCAGAAGTGTGAGATGGCACTGCCTGTGCTGCTTCCACAGTTATTTTGGGGGAAATTTGCTATCTAGTTTGACCACATGGAACCCCTTAACTCAGGTACTTTGGGGGGGGGAAACTGCTGTCAGGCTTGACCACATGGGACCCCTTAACTCAAGCAACATAAGAGTTCTGGCACCTTGATGGAGGTGAGAAGCCACTTCCAGAAGAGAACAACAGGCTGCCTCCTTGGTCATTTGGGTACTTTGTGGGGGAAAACTGTTGTCAGGCCAGAGGCCTTGCAGGCCTTGGGCAAAATATAGAATATATATATACTTCACAAAACATTGCTGTACCCTGGTTAATTTTATAGTTATAACAGCTGACTATCTACTAAGAAAAGACTCTCATAATGTCAAGAAGGCAGCAATGTGCATCAGCCATTATGAAAAAAGCAAAACGACCCCTCTCCTTAAAAAAAGGAGACTAAATGAATATCCAGCCCAGACAGAGAGAACCAGAAGAAATATATTGATGTAGAGTTATTAGATCAGCTACAGAAAAAGATTCAAATGTGGGAAGAAACAATGGAAGTCATTAAGAGAGCAAATACTTCAGAGACAACAAGCCAGAAGAAATACATATATGAGGAGAAACTTGAACAGATATGGATGAAAATACAAGAAAAAAAAGGAAGAAAAAATTTATAGAATAGACAAAGAGGAACAAGAAGTTAAAAAAAAATCATCACAAGACAGAGAGGGTACAGCCAACACAGTACTGAAATAACAGAAAAGTATGAAAATGCAATCCAGAATATTAAGACTGAAATGGCAGAAGTGTCCAATACACTAGTAGGACAAAAGCTGAACTGAAGAAATAGAATAGAGTCAGTGAGATGGAAGACAAAAGCCTCACTAGAAACCTACTTGAAGAAAAATCAGAGATGAGACATAAAGAATAAGAATAAAACATTAGAATTATGTGGAGTAACATCAAGCAGAATAATATATGTATGACTGGAATTCTGGAACATAGGAGGGAGAGGGAAATCACTTAGAAAACTGTGGAAGAAGTACTAGAAGAAAACTTCCCAGGTATTTTGATGAATGGGAAAACCCACATCCAAGAAGTACAAAGAACACCAAACAGACTAGACTAAAAAAGAAAAACACCAAGACATATCATAGTCAAATTCTCTAAATTAAAAGATAAGGATAGAATACTAAAAGCAGCATGAGAAAAACAAAGAGTTACCTACAAAGGGGAAATAATTTGATTAAGCAGCAGAAATTTGATTTCTCAGCAGAAATGATGCAAGTGAGAAGGCAATGGGATGCCATATACAGAAAGCTGAAAGAAAACAATTGCCAACCAAGGATCCTATGTCTAGCAAAACTCTCTAACAAATTTGAAGGGGAAATTAGATTCTTTGCAAAAAAAGAAGGACCTTAAGGAATTTGTGAAAACAGGACCAAAACTACAAGAAATTTTAAATGAAGTCCTACACACAGAGACACCAAAGGAAAGTGACTGGACAATAGTAACCAGAAACAACAGAAAAATAAATAAGGCAAAAGTAAAACTTGGACTGACAATCATCACACTTAATGTGAATGGACTAAATATACCAATTAAGAGAAAAAAGAGTAGCAGAATGGATTTTTTTTAAAAAAGCTCATCAATATGTTGCCTACAAGAGACACATCTAAATAAGGAAGAGAAAGACAGACTCAAAATCAAAGGCTGGAAAAAAATATACCAAACAAATGGCAATCTCAATAAATAACCTCTGATAAAATAGATTTCAGAATGAAAAACACTATCGAGGATAAGGAAGGGAATTCCATACTGATTAAAGGCACAGTAGATCAAGAAGACGTAACATTGGTCAACATTTATGCAACCAGACTATGACATGCAAAATATATGAAACAACGGTTAACCGAATTGAAGAGATAGACAGAACCACAATAGGGGTAATAGATTTCAACACACCACTATCACCAAAGAATAGGTGAACTCAAAAGAAACTCAATGAAGATACAGAATACCTAAACTATACAATCAGCCAACTCGAACTTGTGGATGAACTCAGAGTACTGTGCCCAACTAAAACTCAATTCACTTTCTTCCCAAGTGCATGTGGTACATTCTACAGAACTGAACATACATTAGGACACAAAGCAAGCCTGGACAAATTAAAAAATATTGAAATAACAATGTATTTTCTCAGACCACAATGCCATAAAACTTGAAATTAACCCCAGAAGAGTAAATATTACAAAACCACCCCTGTGGAACTAAATAACTCTCTGCTAGAA
>NW_006399782.1:13255174-13270130 GCF_000299155.1 Elephantulus edwardii | reverse complement strand
TGTGAAATCTACCTTATTTTCTTAATCCATTCAATTGTGTCCACTTCTTTTTATAAGTATAGGAAGCTCTGGTGGCCTTGTGATAAGAAGTTGCACTATAATCCCAAAGGCATGCTACTCAGATCCATCAGCTGCTGCTCAAGAGAAGGATGGGTACTCTCATGAGGTTTACTGCCTCTGAAAACCACTAGAGGGTCAGCTCTGGGTTGGTTCTGACTCAATGGCATACAACCACAACATTTGTAAGGGAAGCAGAGAGATATACTTTTTTAAAACCTTGAAATACTTTATCACCTTCCATCTTCCCCAAAATTAGTAGTGGCAATGGTGCAGAGAGTTGTGCTGCTAACTCAAAGGCTGAGCATCTCCAGCAGTTCAAATCCACCAGCGACTCTGATGGAGAAATATGGGCTATCTCCTTCCATTGTCATTTGCAACCTCAGAAACCCAGCGGAGGGTCATTATGAGTGAGAAACAGCTTGACGGCAAAGCAATGGGATTTTCTTAGTAAGAAAAAAAGAGAAAATGTATATTGCACGGTCATAAATCTCTGCTATGGTTCCATTCTTGGTATTTCCTTTAGCTTCTTCCTTATCAAACTAATGAATTCCTCTTGGTAATTGCACAAGAAGAAATTTATTTTCCGCTCCAAGTACCTTATCAAAAAGCCCAAAGAGAATTTTGCTATTTCGTATTTACATGCAAACAGCATGACTTCCCTATCTGCAATGTTTCATTATCAATAAGAAAGTATAATTTTACTTGCAAACTCTTTTCATATCACTCAGTTCTTCTCTCTAATAAGAAATTTTCAGTCAAATAGTTTCTTTACTGATCTCTGAAGCCTAACTGTGGTCACAGATTTCTGCCACACTGACTTCATTTAAAAAAAAAAATTCATTCATCATTGCACGTTTTCCTCCCTCCCCATCTCTTACTCTTTTTCCCACCTCTAGCCCACTTTGCAATGCACCTCTTGTTCTAGATTGCTGTCATATATATAATGTCTATTCATATATTCCTTTCAGGCAATTCTTTTTAAGGAAGCAGGCTTTCAAAGAAACTTGTAAAAGCATATATCCTAAGTGATAGATTGTTTTAAAACATCTTTGTATTGTGTCACATAATAAAAGGACAGTGATTTCTTTATTTTAAGAGATTATAACCAGGCATTTTTGTTGATTGCAGCATGACATCAGAGCACATAAAGATATATTCTATAAAAGGAATGTGTGAAACACAATGTATATGAATTTAGTATGTAAACCAATATAAAATTAATATATATACCCTTCTTTAAAAAAGATACATTCTATTAATGACAGTAGAAATTACTTTTAATTTTTTTTTAAATTAAGATATGAGGCAACAGGCTTAAATTTTAGTAGGTTGATTTGGTCATTAAGACCATAATAACTATGAACAAATGAGCTATATTGCCAAGGAAGTTGGAAGCAGAACTGGCGTCCACTTCCTAAACAAGATGCCTCCAGAAACTCTATGAACTTTGATAAATGTCAATAGTTATAGAAAAGCTTCAGGCTTTTTGTTCATAAGGTCGCTATGAGTCATGCTCAACTCAAAGGCAATCAACAACAACAAACTTTTAAATATTTTAAGTATTTCAAAACAAATAATAGAAAGATTCATTTGATTCATTTCAATGATCTTATTCACAGAATGAAAGAAATATTAGACATAATTCAAAACTAGATAATACTCCCTAAGATGTTATGGATAAAATACAAATATGACTTAAAGATATATGATAAATGCAAATATTGATTATAAAAGGTCTAATTTTAGTCAAAAGTAAGGCTTCAGATACATTTAATGATATTCACCAGGCAGCAGTTGGAGGGTAGGTGATATAAATGTAGTAGCTATAATTGCTAAAGGTTTCACAGTAGCAGAAACATCAATAACCAACTTCTCCTTAAGATCCTTTCAAAGTACATAAATAGGATTAGGGAAACTAGTGAAGCAACAGAGAAAAGTAGAAGAAAAGAAATCACATATTTGCCAGCAATTAAAAAGGTGCTACTTTGTTAACAGTTGCTCACTGTTTCAGGAGAAGAATTTTCACTTCTCTGCTTCTGTTGTCATGGCAATGAAAATTGAGACCTATTTCTTCCAGCCCTGAAATTTCATATAGCAATGATTCACTGAAGTATGTGACAAGTCTGGAAGAAAAAATGATGGGTAGGAGGGTACAACATCTGTTGAGCCCCTACTAGGAGCTAAGCAAGTTTTATCATCTTCTTTACCTTTTTAAGCCTAACATGGATGTTGGGAAGTATCTTCAATTTACAAAGTAGGAAAAAAGACCCACAGAACTCCTTAACCATAAGTGACACATTAATGAAAGGTGAACACTAAATAACTAATCAGGTGTATCAGACATTAGAAATTGTGCTATATTCTCTCTTAAAATCTAATTTTTCCAGGCCAGAAAATGAGGTAGTGTAACTTTTAACCTTAGGCCTTCATCAAGAATTCCAGGTCAGTTTTTCTTCCTCTTTTAAAAATTGTAAACAAATCCCAACCAATTTCTATCAGAAAGAGCTTGTGAGACAGATTGAATCGTGACTCCCACAAAATGTTTTGTAAGAAAGCTCTGGAGGCCTAGTGGCAAGAAGCTGCACTACAATCCCAAAGGCATGTGGTTCGAATCAACCAGATGCTCTGCTGGAGAAGGACTGGCAATCCCCTCCTGTGCCAGTTGGATCCGATCTGACGGTACGCAGCAACAACAACAAAAACTTGTCTTACAAATCCGTATCCCTATATATGTATATTATTGTTAGACTCTATCAAGTCAATTGTGACTCATCATGATCCTTAGTGCAACAGAATGAGACACTGCCCAGTCTTGTGCCATCTTCCCAATCGTTGAAAATTTATTTGACTGAGGTAATGTAGTGCATATTCTATGCATGTATTTCACCTATGGGATATTGTATAAGACTCATAACCTTAATATTTGATGTAACTTCGTGGGATGAAGATGGGCAATCTCCTCCTGTGCTATTTACTGCCTCTAGGAACCCTATATTATCAACCAGTTGCACAAGTGCTTGATAATATAGTTGCCCCTACTGGAGGGGCAACTATGAGTCAGTTCCAATTTGAGGCACATAAGAACATCAGTGTGTAAGTGTTTATATTGATTTATTTTATTTGCTGTTGAAAGTGAGGACTTTAGTTTTGTTTCCAGGACATATTACGACTGGCGTCACAAATCCCAAAACATAGAGGAGCAATTGGAATCAGTTACCCTAGCCAGTACATTAATTCCCTTCTAAGCTGATTCAGAACTCTTCAGGGACATCAAGCTTGGAAAGATGGAGGGTCAGAGAAGGAGGGGAAGACTCCCAATGAGAGGGCTGACACAGTGACTTCAGCGAGGGGCTCAAGTGTAGGAGATGATGAGATGAGGAGGATGCTACAGGATAGCATGAGGTTCAGGCCAGGTGTTCATAGTGTCACTATGAGTCGTACCCAACTTGACGGCACCTAACAACAATGACAAGAAGTTGATTCAAAGGCATGAGGAGTCCAAAGTGACTGTGTGTCAGTCTGAACTTATATTTCAATAATTGTGTTTGTACTAATGGAATTATCCCACTCTTTAGAATGAACACTTCTAGAACAGCAAAATTGTAAGAAAATAAAAAATTCTGCAAGCGGATCACAAGGAGAATGAGAGAGTGAAGGCCATCCCATTTCTACTCCTTGCTCTCTTGGCCTGTGAATCTTGGCTATCAAATAAATGTTGTTGTTGATGTTGTTGTTGTTGTTATGTGCTGTCGAGTCATTTGCAACTCATAGTGACCCTATGTACAACAGCCCTAAACCCTGCTCTATCCTGTGCCAATCTCATTGCCTCCGACACACCCATCCCGATTACTCCAGTCACTGACTCAATTCACCTCATAGAGGGTCTTCCCCTCCTGCGCTGTCCCTCTACTCTACCCAGCATGATGTCCCTCTCTAAAGACCTGTCTCTCCTTTCAACATGTCCAAAATATGGATGGGGTGGGGTACATGTGTCACACTCTGGAAGGAGATCAGGTGGCAGAATTGTTACACATTAAGCTGCTAACTCATAAATCAGTGGTTCAGAACCATAAGGTTTTCAACACTGTGACATTTTAGAAGATTATCACATGAATTTAACAACCAACCCTTTGGCTAGTAGCCAAGTGTACAAACATTTGTATCCCTCAAAGTGCTATGTTGGGAGCTCTGGAAAAAGAATACAATACCTACTAACATGAATTGACAGCACACAACAATTATAACATGAAGTAATTTAGCAGTTAATTAAAAATTAATGATGTATACAGCAAAAGTAGGTGCACCAGAAACCAGTTGCACAAGTGCTTGATAATATTTTAAATGTGATATTCAAAGCTAATAAGAAACTTTGTATATGCTGAAAAGTTATGTAGTAGGATTCAATTGACCCTACATAATGACATACCTATCTGTGGAGTCTATCTTTGAATATGACTTTTACTAGTCAGTGCACCTGATATAGGCCATGGTCTTTGCAATTACTTGCTATGCATCAGAGAGCTAGACAATGACTAGGGAGGATAGAAGGAGAGTTGATGCCTTTGAGCTATTGTGTTAGAGAAGAGCATGTACCATGGACTACTATGATAAAAAACCAAGTTCATCCAGGAGAGGGTGAAGCCAGGATGCTCTTTGGAGTCAAAAATCCTGAAACTTCTTCTGATACACTTTGACATGTTGCAAGGCGAGATCAGTCCTTGGAGATGGACGTCATGTTTGGGGAGGTGGAGGGACAGGGCAGGAGAGGGAGATCCTCAATGAGATGGATTGATTCAGTCACTGGGGTAATGGGGATAGGTGTGTCAGAGACAATAATATAGCCACGGGATAGAGCAGGGTTTAGGGCTGTCGTACATAGGGTCACTATGAGTTGCAGGCGATTCGATGGCACATTACAACAATAACAGTCATTATTTGACTTTGCTATGTAGATGGATGGGAATATGTGAATGGGGAATGTTAGCCTATTCACAAGTAGATTGGCCAGTCTCAACAGTCTACAAGGTGATTGACTAGTCTTATTATTTAATTATGCAAGACAGCAGGAAGAGGTAGACAGATCTGGCACCATTGAAGAGAATTTAGACAATACAGGATGTCCTTCTTGCTTCACCTACACCTATAGCAGCAAAACTTATGGCTGAACTGGAGACCTGATATGAGATAGGGTCTTTCAGGAAGAAGAGCCAATATTGGCAGGACTGAGAACACTGGTCTGAAGCCTCAAGGCTTGAGGCTGAGGAGCCTGCATGCATATTTTGAGATCTTGTCATGATTGTATGTTATTATTAATCTGGATTATAACATTTTGATTTTGTTAAAATGGTTCTGTGAGGTCTGTGAACTAACATATCAGATCTGGGTCCTATTGGGCTGGCTGGATACCTCTTGCTGGGAACCAATGAGAACCTGAAGCATGGGCAGACTTGCAGCCTTTTAAAATTCATTTGGTCCCTCTGTCCTCATTATTGTTGTTTTTTAGATGAACACTCTACGTGGTACAGCACTATTCTGTCATTTCTCTGTATTGAGGTAACTATGGATTGCTGTGATACTGAACATTGTGCCATTTACTGTTAAGTGCCATAGTGGTTACACATGGTTGACAATAACTGGTTAGCTAACAGATTAAGACAGGCTTGGAAGCAGGAATGGCATCCACTTCCTAAACATGCCTGTGGAAACTATGAATTTATAGAAAAGATAATAGTTATAGAACAAGCTAAAAGTCTTTTGTTTATGGGGTCAGTACTAGATGACACTTAACAACAACACTATATCTTGCCAAGTCCTTGTCTTCTATTTTGGACTTCCAATGGCTCAACTCTGTATGTTGGCACTCTTGTTTTGGTTGAGGATCTGTGTGGATTATTTCATTGTTTAAGCCTCTTGTTTAGAGTCAACAAGTCCTCCAGGAGGACACTTGCATTTAAGGCCAAGCCCTTGTCTCCATTTTGGAAACTAGGTGAAGCCACTTTACTCTCTAAGATAGGCTCCCTTGTTTTGGTTGAGGGTCACTGTGGAATGCTTTTTGGTCAGATTATTATTTTTATTAAAGCTTCTTGTTTAAAGTCAACAATCTGGAGGGCCCTTATATTTAATAATTTGGGTCTGAGGGATTATCTTTTAATCCTTTGCTCCTATATTTTGGAGGAACATTCTTCTAACTCATACAGCACTCTTCTGTCAATTTGCTGTGCTGAAGTAATCTGGGTTTCCCGTAATGCTGAAGCTTTTACCATTGGTGTGTCAAATGCCATAATGGCTGCCCGTGGTGGACAGTGTTGGTGGAGCTCCTAGTTTTAGGACAGGCTTGGAAGCAGGAGTGGCATCCACTTCCTAAACTACATGCCTCTGGAAACTCTATGAACGTGGAGAAACAATAGTTAGAGAAAGGCCTCAGCTCTTTTGTTCATGGAGTCACTATGAATCATGTGAGACTCAACTATAATCAACAACAACAACATGAAACCTCTACACTCTATCATCCAAACAGAGCAAGGGAATACACAATGGATTAAAATCAAGGAAGATGTGTATTAAGACTGTATTCTTTCCTCAACTGTATTCAGTCTATATGTTGAACAAATCATTCAAGAATTTAGACTATATGAAGAAAAAAATGTGGCGATAGAATAAAAGGAGATTGGGGAAGCAGTGGAATGCTCCCAGATGGGCATTTTTGGGTGATGAGAGCCAAAGGGAATGCTTGATTGTGGAGGAATGTGGAATGATGGAGTTCATGAAGTTTGAACCTTGACTTGGTTCTTAAATTTGTTTGGACACTCGGGCCTGTGGTCCTTGGGCGTGGTTTAAATTGTTTTTGGTCAAACATTCTTCTAAGTGGTATAGCACTGGTTTGTCCATTTGCTATACAGAGGTAACTCATGGTTTCTGTGATACTGAACACTGTGACACTGATGTGTGGACAGTGTTTGGTGGAGCTCCCTGATTAAAACAAGTTTGGAAGCAAGAGTGGCATCCATTTCTGAAATAGCTTGTCTCCGGAAAACCTACAAACTTGGAGAAACAATGAAAGTTATACAAGTGTTCAGGTCTTTCATTCATAGGGTTGCTATGAATTGTCTATCACTCAATGGTGCTTAACAACAACAACAAACAAGTAAGATTGGTATTGAGATGAGTAGAAATAGGTACAGGAACATGGGGGACATGTCTGACCTCATGGGAAATAATTTTGTGTTATTGACACTGTTGATGGGGACACTTGCCCTTTTTGAAATTAATAAAGATTAGACATGGCTGTCCTGATGTGGCCCTTTATTCTTTTTACATAATCTCTGTCAAAGCAAATAGTCATCATATGTTTTGCACCACCAGTGGAGTGAAGCAAAAGTCCTTATTGATAATAAGGTCTTATCTACTTTAATCTAGTTTACACTGCCAAAAGATATAAGGAAAATGAAATTGGAATATATTTTCGTATTCTGAGAAAGACTTAACTTAGACAATCAGAAGTCCTCAGGTAATCACATGGGAGTTTCTAGTTATTCTCTCAAATGAACATGTAAGAAAACATGACTAGGTAAACTGATGAATAGTCATGATCAACTATTGTTACAGTCTAATGAGAAAGCTGATAAAGTCCGAGGCCATCCAAAGTTATAAGATGTAGGCTAGGATGGATGTAATACCTTCTTAAGCCCAAAGATTCGAAAGGATTCTTAAAAGTCTAAAAAACAGGCTAACCAAAATGGATCATAAACTTAACATAGATTGTCAGGCTACACAAAGGACTCCATATTCCTGGTCTATCTGGGGCCTATGTCACAAACATTGTGATAGGTGGCATGTCTAATAATAGTTCTTAAATCTAACAAGAATTTAAAATGAAATAAAAATAGTAAAGGCAACCCTACTTATATTCTTTTCTTAGTGTTTTATATATTATTTTATTGACTTCTCTCAATATTCATGTACATGAAGTGTTTCTATATGAGATATAACCATAAATTCCTTTACACTGACATTCTTTTCTTTGCAGTGAATGGCCCATGTTAGATAATGGGAATTCCATAAACTGTACTTCCAAAGCAAGCCTATCAAAAACAATAAGAAAATTTAAGTATTTTCTTGTTTTTTCTTAATATCCTGCAGTATAGTATTGCAGTCATTTATAAAATTCACCTATTTGAAATATATAATTTCATTATTTTACAGCATATTCACATAGTTCCACAATCATCATCACAATAAATTTGAGAACACTTTCATCATCCCTAAAGAAATCCTGAACTCATTAATAATTTCCCCTTTTCTTCCCTCCTTTACTGTCTCCCAGACCTAGGCAACCACTAAACAAACTACCTTTTATCTCTTTAAATTTGCCTAGTCTGTTCATTTTGGGTTTTGTTGTTGTTATGTGCCTTTGAGTTGCCTGTGTCTAATAGTAACCCTATGTACAATAGCTCCAACCCTTGCCCTATCCTGAACCATCTCATTGTCTCCAACACATCTACCCCCATTACCTCAATTACTGTGTCAATCTATCTCATTCACAGCCTTCCTCTCCTGTACTGTCCCTCTACCCTTCCAAACATGATGTCCTTCTCGAAGGACTGATCCCTCCTGGCCACATGCCCAAAGCATATGAGACAGAGCTTCAAAATTCTAGCCTCCAAGGAGAAAACTTTATTTCACCTTCTGCAAGTCAGATATACTTGTTCCCTTGGAAGACAGTTGTATATTCAATACTCTTCTCCAGCACAACTCAAAGGCATCAATTCTTCTATCGTTCTTAGTCATTGTTCAGCTCTTTTGTGCATAACAAGTTATTGTGAAGACTATGGTCTGAATCAAGTGGCCCTTAGTCTCTAGACTGAAATTATTGCTGTTTAGAACTTTGGTGAGATCACTGAGAGCAGATTTCCCTAATGCAATTAGCCTTTTGATTTTCTTTTGTATAAATTTGAATCATATTAAATGTAATCCTTACAACGGGATGCTTTCACTTAAAATAAAGTTTTCAAAATTCATCAGTATATTGAGGATTTTATTTCTTTAGGGCCAAATAATATTTCATTGTATGTTGCTCTTTTTTAAATTCTATTTTACTTTTTATTGTGATTTTAATTAAAGTTTACAGAAAAGTTGTATTTTCCTCATTTCCTCCACTAATTCACTTTAAAAAAAATTATTGTGGCATAATTTTCTCCATTCCCTCTCACCCCTCCCCCAGTTCACATTGCTATGCATCTTTTATTCTGGACTATTGTCATACAAATAATACCTAATCATATATTCCTTTTGAACAGTTCTTTCCTTCAGATGACCCAATGCAATATTTATTATTTATCCTCTCTTCACTTATTTCCCCCCCCCAGCCCATCTCAGTCCTGTTTTATAGCAATGGTGTTATGCAGTATTTGTCCTTTTGATATTGAGATATTTCACTCAGCATAATGTCCTCCAGAGTTACCAATGTTGTATAATATTTTAGGATTCTCTTGTTTTTCAGTGCTGCGTAGTATTCCACTGTGTGAATATACCATAGTTTTTCTCTCCATTCATTTGTTGATGACCAGTTAGATTGTTTCTATCATTTCCATTTTGAATAATGCAACAATAAACATGAGTATGCATATATCTGCTTTGGTGATAGCTCTTGTTCATAGGTGCCATCAAGTAGAGTATGACTGATAGCGACCCTATGAACAACAGACCTGAACCCTGTCATATCCTGTGCCATCCTCATCATTTATGACTCAATTGAACCCCTTGCTGCAGTCAGTGTCAATACATTTGGTTGAGGGTTTTCCTATTTTTCTCTGACCCTCCACTTTCCCAGGCATGATGTTTGTCTCCAAAGAATAACCTTTCCTAGCAATATGACAGAGTATGACAGACGATGTTTTGTCTTTTTTTATCTTCAAAGAGTACTTTGGCTCTAATTTCTTTAAGAAATCAGGGGAGCTCTGGTGGCCTCGTGGCAAGGAGCTGCAACTACAATCTCAGAGGCTCACGGTTCAAATCCACCAGATGCTCTGCCGGGGAAGGAGGGACAATCTCCTCCTATACCAGTCAGATCTGATTTGACGGTACACTCACACAAAAATAAAAAAAAGAAATAACTGTTCTTTTGTCAGTCCATGAAATATTCAGTACCACAACTCAAAGGCATCAATCCTGCTATCATCCTTATTTATTGTCCAGCTCTCGGATGCATAGCTAGTGATTGAACAGATTATGACCTGGATCAGGAACACCTTAGTCATCAAACTGATATCACAGATACTCAGTAATCTGAAGAGATCCCTGACTGCAGACTTTCCTAATGCAATATGTCTCCTGATCTCCTAACTGCTGGTACCAAAGATGTTGATTGTGAATCCAAGTAAGATGAAATCACTGACAATTTCAATCTTTTTTCTCCAGTCCAGTGCTGGGATGTTTTTTTCTTGACAATAAGATGTACTCCATCTTGAAGGCTGAATTCCTTGGCCTTCTGTGGTAAGAAATTCCTCCTCACTTTCAGCAAGCAAGGTTGTGTCACCTATATAATGCAGGTTGTTGATAACTCTTGCTCCAATGCTGATGCCACATTCTTCTTCCACAGTCCACCTTCTTGAATTATTTGTTCAGCATAAAAATTGATTAGGTGTGGAGAGAGGACACAACACCGGTACTCACCTTTCAGTGACTTTGAGTTGTGATTCTAGAGAAGAGTACTGAACATACCATGCACTGCTAAGAGATCAGACAGGTCTGTCCTGCAAAGGGTGAAACCAAGCTACTCCTTTGAGGCAAGGATTTTTAACCTCTGTCTCATATACTTTTGGGCATATTGCCAGGAGGGAACCAGTCCCTGAAGAGTGACATCATGCTTGGAGGTGTGGAGGAGCAGTGCAAGAGAAGAAGATCTGCATGAGAGAGATTTGCTCAGTAACTGAAGTAATGGGGGGTAGTTATATTGGAGACAATGAAATTGGCTCAGGATAGAGAAGCGTTCAGAGCTGAGGTACCAAGGGTCACTACGAGTCACAAGGGGCATATAATAACAATAGTGTTCCTTTGTTCTGTTCACACAATAGCCTCTTACTCTTAGTCTAGGTATAGGTTTCACATGAGCACAATTAAGTGTTCTAGGATTTCCATTTTTCTCAATATTAGCTATAATTTATTATGATCTATACAGTTGATGCACCATATTTTGTTTATTCCTTTATCAGTTGATATGTGTTGGTTTTGTTCCCAATTTGGCTATTACTAATAATTCTGCTGTAAGTTTTTATATGAAAATTGGTTTTCATTTCTCTTGTTCATATTCCTAACAGTGGAACTATCAAATCATATGGCAACATTGTGTAATTTTTTTCAGGAACTGTTCAATTGATTTCCAAAGCAGCATACCATTTTACAGATTTGTTAACAGTATAAGATGATTCTCTTTTTCACATCCTTACCATTCTCCCACTTTTTTTTGTTATAGTCCTTCTAGTGTATAACTGGTAAGAAGAGGCACTGCAATGCCCAAACTATATGGTTTGAATTCACCAGTACCTCTGTGGGAGAAGGCTGGGCAATCTCTTCATACACAATTTACTGTCTCTGAAACCCACTGGAGGATCATCTTTGAGTAGGACCTGACTTGACAGCACACAACAACCAATGGGAATTAAGTAGTATTTCACTGTAGTTTCAACTTGCTTTGCTAATGATGTTGGATATCTTTTTATGTGCTTTTTATTGTTGTTGTTGTTGTTGTAGACCACTGAATTGATGACTGCAGATGACTACAACTTATAGCAATCATATGATAAATACTTTGTTTTATACTGCCCCATCATCACCATCTGTGCCATGCTCAAGCCTATTGTCTTAGTCACAACATCAGTCCATCTTGTTGAAGGTTTTCCTCTTTATCTCATTCTCTGCCCTTTCTAGTATGTTGTCTTTTTCCAACAACTGCTCCCTCCTGACAACCTATCCAATCTATGTGAGATGAAATCCACCATCCTTCCCTCTAAGAAACACTCTGCTTGCAGTTTCTCCAAGACAGATTTTAAAAAAATGGCAACCCGTAGTATATCTCATTTTCTTTTCAAACACCATAATGAAACTACCCTTGTTTTCTTGCATTAAATTTGTATATTTTCTTTGAAGAACTGTTTGTTAAGGACCTTTGCCCATTTTTATATTGAGTTGTTGATGTGTCAACTGGATACCAGATTCTTATAAGATATATGACTTACAATATTGTCTCTCATTCTGTGGATTGCCCTTTTATTTACTTGATAGTGTTCTTTGATGCAGAGTTTTTCTTTTAATGAATATTTATTTATTAGTATTTTTGTTTGTGTTGCTTGTGCTTTTGGTATCCTATTTAAGAATTCACTGCTTAATTCAAGGCCACAAATATTTTTATCTATACAGCCTACAATATGGATTGAGGCTCAATGTCAAGAAAACAAAGCTTCTCACCACTGGACCAATTGGCAGCATCAGCATGGATGGTGAAGAGATTGAGATTGTACACAGCTTTACTTTGCTTGGCTCCATAGTCAACAGTCTTGGCACCAGCAGCCAGGAAATTAAAAGGCGCATTGCCATGGGAAAGTCTGCTGTTAGGGACCTCTCCAAAGTGCTGAAGAGCAATGGTATCTCTTTGGAGACTAAGGTGCATCTGATACAAGCCATGGTCTTCGCAATCACCTGTTATGCATCAGAGAGTTGGACAATGACCAAGGAGGATAGAAGGAGAATTGATGCCTTTGAGCTGTGGTGCTGGAGAAGAGTATTGAGAATACCATGGACTGCTAGGAAAACAAACAGATTTGTCCTGGAAAGGGTTAAACGGGGTGGCTCCTTGGAGGCAAGGATTCTGAGGCTCCGTCTAACATACTTTGGACATGTTGTGAGGAGAGACCGGTCCTTGGAGAGGGACATCATGCTTGGGAGGGTGGAGGGACAGTGCAGGAGAGGAAGGCCCTCTAGGAGGTGGATTGATTCAGTCACTGGGATAATTGGGTTGGGAGTGTCAGAGACAGTGCGATTGGCACAGGACAGAGCGGAGTTCAGGGCTGTTGTACATACGGTTGCTATGAGTCTCAGGCGACTCGACGGCACATAACAACAACAACAACATATTTTCTACTAAGAATTTCATCATTTTAGTTATTCCATTTAGACCTTTAGTCCATCTGTACTAAACTCTTACAAGTAGTATGTGGTAAGTGTCCAATTTCATTAGTTTTAATGTGGGTATACAGTTATCCCAGGACCAGTAGAGACCATGTTCTCACAATTGAATGGGCTAATACTTTTGTCAAAAATAATCTGACTATAAACAAACACATTTACTTTTGTGTTCTCAGTTCTATTCCATTGACCTATTTGTCTACCTTTATGGAAATACTACATTTATCTTGATAAATGTAGCTTTGTTCTAAGTTTTGAAATAAAAACAAATGAGTCTTCAAATGTTACTCTTTTGCAAGCTTGTTTTTGATATGCAGGATTTTCACACACATTTCAAAACCGTATTATCAATGTCTAGGGAGAAAAACTAACAGTAATATTGATATTAAATGTATAGATAAAATTAAAAGAACTAAAGAACAAATTCAAGCTGTTAATTGCTACTGAAGAATTCTATGGACAAAATCTTGAATGATGTGAGCAGCATTAAAAGAAAATGGTAGGAATACACAGAGACACTATACCAAAAAGAACTGGTTAAGATTAAACTGTTGCAGGAAGTAGCATATTATCAAGTACCAAGGATAACAAAGGAAATAGTCTAAACTGCACTGAAAGCACTGACAAAGCATAAGACCCCAAGAATTGACGTAAATACCAGTTAGAGGACTTCAAAAACAGATGCAGTCCTGGACATGTTCACGAGTCTATGCCAAGAAAGTTGGAAGACAATTACCTAGTCAAATGTGGAAGAAATCCATCTTTGTTTCCAATTAGGGATGAAAGATGATTCAACAGAGTACAGAAACTATTGAACAATATCATTAATATCATATGCAAAATCTTTCTTGTTGCTATGTGCCGTCAAGTTCCTTGAGACTCACAGTGACCCTATGTACAAGAACCCTAAACCCTGCTCTATCTATCCTGCACCAACCTCACTGGCTTTGACACACCTACTCCAATTACCCCAACCACTGAATTGATTCATCTCATTGAGGGTCTTCTTCTCTTGTGCTGTTCCTCCACCCTCCCAAACATGATGTCCCTCTTTGCGACATCTTTCTTACATGCAGAAATTCATGCTGAATTTAGAATATGCTATGGAAAGAGTCATCTTTACAGATATCAGATGCACCATGACTGAAAGCAGACCCTAACAGAAAGATGTTTAATTGTGCATTATTGAATATGCAAAGGTATTGATTTGACTGTGTGGATCATAACAAATTATTGATAGCATTGAGAAGGATGGGAATCCTACAACATTTAGTCATGCTTGTATGAAATCTCTGCAAAGGCCAAGAAGAAGTTGTCTAAAGAGAGCAAGGAACGCTATATAGTTTAAAATCAAGAACGATGTCATCAGTTTTGTTTGTTTTTTCTGTATCTATTCAATCTGTATGTATGCTGAGCAAATAATTTAAGTAGGCAGATAAAGTGAAGAACAATGTGGCATGAGGATTGGAGGAAGACTCATCAACAACCTATGTTATGGAGTTGATACAACCTTGCTTGTATCAAGTGGAGAAAACGTGAAGAATTTGCCACAGAAGATCAAAGACTAAAAACTTTAAAATGGATTACATCTAAGCATCAAGAAAATAAAAATCTTTATCACTAGACCAATAGAAAATATTATGATAGATGGATAGAAGATTGAAGATGTAAAAAATGTCATTTTAGATATCCAAGTAGATATATGCATACCCATGTT
>NW_006399782.1:13254179-13254699 GCF_000299155.1 Elephantulus edwardii | reverse complement strand
GGGGGGGATTGTGTACCAATGAGGGAGTTTTTCTTTTGCTTTTCAAGGAGAGGAGCAAACGGGGGGTGGGGTTGTGTGAGGTGGGGTGGGCAGGGAGAAGGGTGCAACAATAAATGAATGGAATTCCAAAATCTCTGTAGATTGAAATGAAAAATAAACAAATTGAAATATTTTTTAAATGTCATTTTACATGAATCTACAATAAATATTCAGAGGAATAGCAGTCGAGAAATCAAAAGACATGTTTCATTGGGGAAATTTGTCAATGGCTCATCCAAAGTGCTAAAGAGCAAGTATTTTACGCACCAATTAATGATATTTTTTAAAAAGTGAATGAGGGGATATGGAATAAAATGTGCAACAACCTATGAATAAAAATCAACTTTTCTGTAAACTTTTGTTAAAATCATAATTTAAAAAAAAAGAGCAAGTATGTCAGCTTAAAGGTGCACCTGATGCAAGTTGTGTGTTTTCACTTGCTTCCTATGCATCTGAAAATCGAATAATGAATAATTACGAT
>NW_006399782.1:13247835-13252957 GCF_000299155.1 Elephantulus edwardii | reverse complement strand
CAAGTGGTTGTTCTCCAGATTTCTTGGCACAACTTGGTGAGCACATCCAGGGCAACATCTGTTATCTGAAATACTTCAATTGGTATACCATCTATATTGGAAATATCATTAAATGGATGCCTTTGAACAGTGGTTTTGGAGAAGACAATACCACCGACTGCCAAAAGAACAAAACAAATCTGTCTTGGAGAAAGTGCAACAAGAGTGCACTTAGAAGCAAGACTGGTGAGACTTCATTTCATAAATTATAGGCATGATGTCAGGAGGAACCAGTCCTTGGAAAAAGACATCCTGCTGGATAAGGTAGAGGCTCAGAGAAAAAAAGGACAGTCTTCAACGAGATGGATTGGCCTGGTGACTAAAACAATGGACTTGGGCATGAAAGAGAGTGCTGATGGAGGAAGATAGGGCAAGGCCCTGATCTATTGTTCATAGAGTTGCTGTAAGTCGTAGTGACCTAGCCAGCACCTATCAACAGCAACAACATCATATAGATCAATTTAGAAATGCTTCTGCCTTAACAATGTTCAGTCTTCAAAACCATGCAATGGGGGTCTTCCCACTTGTTTAGGTCTTCATTAATTTAGTGAATGTGTATTCTATGTATGTCGTTGTTAATTTCCATTGAATCAAGCATGGTTCATAGCATCTTCATGAACCAAAGATCAAAATCTTTCCTTTTTCTGCATTGTCCTCACAATCTTCACTATACTCAAGCCCATAGTTGCAGTCACTTGCAGCAATCATTCTTTTTTAAAAAAAAATTCATTTTATTATTATGTGTGTGTATGTGTGTGTGTGTGTGAGAGAGAGAGAGAGTGTGTGTGTGTGTGTGTGTGTGTGTGTGTGTGTGTGTGCGTGCCATCAAATGAGATCTGACTGGTACAGGAGGAGATTGTCTCTCCTTCTGCAGCAGAGCATCTGGTGGATTCGAACTGTGCACCTCTTGGATTGCACCAATAATTCTTATTATAAATCTTCTATACCTAATCTGATATGAACCCAGTTTCTGTTTCTTGCAATCAAATTTTCTTGGACTAAGCCATTATTTATCAAGAAAATCAAAGCCAGAGCAAAAATAAAATGGCAGAATTGATGTTTTAACCTAACTGACTCTGTGTCCATGTGAGGATGGTGATCTAATGGTATGATTTAATAGGTTTTCCTATTAGCATCTCTTCAGTGTCCTTAGATGTAACTATTTTTCAATGTACCTCCAGAATTTGTACCTATAGCCAACTAAGTAACTTCTTATATCTCAAATTGCACATCTGCTTCCTTGAGCAATTTCCTACTTTTATCAGCATGTCTCAATATCCTTAAATAGCATTTCTAATTTTACAGTTATCTTTCTGACCCTATTTATTCCTGCCTTTTAGTTGTAATCCATAGTAGATTTCCCTTTTATGATCTTTCCATGCTTAATGGCTGGAGCTTTTGTTCTCACTCTGGGGATTTTGAGAGAAATTGCTACTTTATTCTTTAATATCGTGCATCTATTAATATATCCCAGCATCACATTCACTTTTAATAACACTACAACTCTGTGATTCCTCTCATTTTTCTCCAGAAAAAAAAATTATGGACATTTGCAAACCACAGCTTTACAGCAATCAATATGACAGTGTGCAAAAAATAAATAAAGACCATCTACACAATTTCAGCAGACAGATTTTCTTCTCTTCTTTCTTAATAACAGTGGGAAGTCTTCTCCAGCAACAAATAACACTGAAGAGACAAAGACCAGAGAGGAGGGGCAGAAGCCCAAGACAGTGTATTTTTAGTCATTTTGATTAAATTATGGAGATGTGAAGTTGATAATTTATTGAAGGGGAACAGGGAAGTCTATGTAAATGTTTGCAGATGAATAATTAATGTGACTTTCTGACATCTCTAGGCCTTTAATTACAGCCACTGTGAAACAAAGCAAGAACCAAAGAGCAAAATTACTATAGCAACTAATTGTAACTTTCCTCTCCTAAGTAACAGTTGAGAGTCCCTATTTAATTTGCATCTTTAAAGTAAGATAGAGAATAACTAGAGTGACAGTAGGTTCTTTTTCATCCTACTTTTAACTATTTCTCTGAAAACTAAAAAGCTATTCACATAGTAATGAATTTCCTCCTACTAAAATATTACCTTTAAAAGGTGAGCTCTGCTTGCCTAGTGGATAAGGAATAGTGTTGCCAACCCAAAAGCAAGTGGTTCAAATCCACCAGCTGCTCTGTAGAAGAAAGATGGATAGTCTTGTCCTTTGTGATTTGCAGCCTCTGAAAACCTGCTGGAGGGTCAATTCTGAGTTGGTGCACAATCAGACAATGTTCAGATCTGTTATTCATAAGATTATTATGAATAGGCTCCATGACACCTAACAAAAAGTACTTGGTATTTGTTGTCTGCTTTTTAAAATACTCTATTAGTTTTCCTTTAAAGACAAAATGCCAGTATTTGATACCCCTAAAGCACTTGTTATTGTTGTTAGGTACCATTGATTCAGAACTGACTCATAGCTGACCCTGTGTGATAGGCAGTAAATCACTTGCGAGGGACTGCCCATCTTTCTCCCTGCTGAAAGAAACAGCTGGTGGATTCGAACAATGTTTCTTTGGGTTGCCAGCACAACTTCTGTTACCACTAAGCCACCAGAGCTCTCCAAAGCACTAAGAAAATAAAATCAATACTTAATGTTTTTAGCACCAACTACTTAATGTGTTTACTCATATACTGTTATTTACAAACACTGCTTAAACATTTTACTGCACATGGGGGCATGTCTCACTTTTATCATGTCTTAGTTTTTTAGTATCTCTTTCTTACTTACCTCATCTTCATAGTTCTATTTTTCATGTTTTTCCTTTCTTTGTTTTTATCCTGCCTCATTCTTTTCTCGTTTTGTCGGTCTCTTCCCATCTGGCTCTATTTCCTTTCCCAGTACCAATTCTTGCTTCCACTTTTAATTGCTCCTTGTTCTCATGTATTCTTCCCCTCAAGTTTAGCGTCATACTCTAATCAGTCATTATTCTCATTATTATTTTTATAATACTTAGAATATTGAATAACCTAGAGGAACCAGCTCTGAGGTGAAATTTCTTTAATTGAATATGTTATACATACCAAACATATATATGTAGTCATGCCACATAGTTCTTTCCAAAATGCATGTCTACAATGAATTTGGAGTCAAGAAGTCTAGCTTTGTTTTTCGTGGGGTTTTTGTTTAAGCACATATAAACCATATCCTTTACTTCACATCCATTACTGTCCATTTGATTCCAACTTGTAGGACAGAATAGAAGTTTGGAAGATGTTTCTTCTGTATAGCTGCTGGTGGATTGGAGCCACTAACTTTGGGGTTAGTAGCTTAATACATTAACTGTTATGCCATCTAAGAGCCTAAGTTTCCCAGTGTTGAAAATAAGAGGTCTCTATAAAGGCCTTTGCATTTATATAATGCTGTGATTTAAGCACATAAGTATTGATATGCTGATCCAAATAAATCTGTACTTGGTGGCATTTTAGGCAACCAAACTCCAGAGATATTGTAGAACAGGAAAGCTTTGCTTTTAACACACTTTTTGGTCTGTGCTAGTGAGGTAAACATCGAGAAGAAAAAGGAGATCATGAAAGTCACAGGCTCCAGGACCCCTGAGATACAGGAGGCTTCTTTACCCAAAGACCTCCTGATTTCTCCTCCATTGTGCATATTAAGATTGTTGCAGCTTCATTCATTGTGCCCATATTCAGTTCGAACCCTGGGACAGATACTTCTGACTACGTAAACATCTCAAACTCAACTGAACACACTGACGTGAAATCAATCTCAACTCATAGCAATCACTCCATTGAATTTCCAAGAGACTATAAATTGCAATGGGACGAGACTGCTCATCTTTCTTCCTAGGGGCCACTGTTGGATTAGAACTGTGGAGCTTCAGGTTAGGAGCAAGACTTGCTATGGACTACACCACCAGACTTCCTGTATACACATCTACCTGTAATTGTTTACACGAAACACAAAAATAATTTTATTTACTCAAATATCTATTCAGTACCTTACAGAAATGAAACTATATAATAAGAGCTAATAAAAATAAGATCATCTCTTTATTCCATAAGTCAGTTAGCCACTACATGTTAACTGTCAAGAGCTGGAAAAGGAGCAGCGCTGGACCAGGAGCAAGCCATGGGGAATGAGCCGTGGGGAGCATCCAGGACAGCTGGATATTGAGTGAGTGACCCACCGGAGCAGCCAGCAACTTGCAACTCACCAGGACCAACCCACCAGGAGTGAGCAGGACAGCTGAAATTTCAGTGACGTACAGAGTGGGACATCACTGCTAATTGCTGGACCACGTGGGACCTCTTAAGCTCAAACGGGAGAGAGTGAGACAACTGGAGCTCCAGTGAAGTGGCAGACCCAGTTCTCCAGGGGGAAAACCAAGGCCTCCTGGTTTCCTTTCAGGAAACTGACTCCCTGCTTGCATCTGCATAATGAAATGTTTTCCCAGTGCAATACATCTTTTAATATCTTGACTGTGGAGGTTGATTGTGGATCCAAGTAAAATGACATTTTTAAGAACTTTAACATTTTCTCTGTCATGATTGACACAGTGGTGAAAATTTTTGTTTTCTTAATTTTGAGATGAATTAAAGACTGTAGTCTTTGATTTTCTGCAGTAAGTACTTCAAGTCTTCAAGCATTTTCTACAAGCAAGATTGTGTCATCTGCATAATGTAGGTTGTTGATGAATCTTGCTTTAATCCTGATGCCACATACTTCTCCACATAGTTCAGCTTCTCAAATTCTTTGCTCAGCATACAGATTGAATAAGTATGGATAAATGCAACCCTGATGAATATAAGCCAATTTTTATATAAAATCCTGCAGTATTCCCATTTTCTGTTCAAATGACTCTTTCTCGGACTATGCATTATTTTGGTATAAGCAAAATCATCATTCTTCTCAATGTTATCAATAATTTGTTTTGATCCACATAAAATCAATAAGAAACAAGAACATTCAGATAAGAACTGTCACCAATTCTACATAAATTATTTCAGGAAATAGAAAAAGATGGAATTCTCCCAGACTCATTCTATGAAGTAAACATATGCTTGATTA
>NW_006399782.1:13246335-13247414 GCF_000299155.1 Elephantulus edwardii | reverse complement strand
ATAGAAATAAGACAAGAGAAAGGAATAAAAGGTATCCAAATTGGCAAAGAGGAGGTAAAATTATCTCTCTATGCAGATGATATGATAGTATACTTAGAAAACCCTAAAGACTCTGCAAGAAAACTAATGGAAACAGTGGACCAACTCAACAAAGTAGCAGGATACAAGGTCAACATACAAAAATCAGTTGGATTTATCTGCAGTGACAAAGAGAATACTGAGCCAGAACTAAGAAAAACAATACTACTCACAATAGCAAATCACAAGATTAAATACTTGAGAGTAAATTTAACCAGGAGCACAAAGGATCAATACAAAGAAAATTACAAAACATTACTACAAGAAACAAAAAGACACCTGGAGAAGTGGAAGGATATCCCTGACTCATGGATAGGAAGATTCAATGTTGTTAAAATGGCGATGCTACCAAAGGCAATTTACACATTTAATGCAATCCCAATACAAATGCCAATCCCATTCTTCAATGAGATGGAAAAGGTAACTCCAGTTTCATTTGGAATGGAAAGAAGCCCCGAATAAGCAAAGCACTCTTTAAAAATAGAAGAAAGGTAGGAGGCATCTCAATCCCTCATTTCAAATCCTACTACACTGCCATGGTGGTTAAGACAGCATGGTACTGGTACAATGACAGACACATAGATCAGTGGAATAGAATTGAGAACCCAGAAATCAGCCCATCTATCTATGGTCAACTGATTTTTGACAAGGAGATGAAATCACTTAAGTGGGGAAACAACAGCCTTCTTAACAAATGGTGTTGGCAAAGTTGGAAAACTGTCTGCAGAAGACTCAGGCAAGATCCACACCTCATTCCATATACAAAAACTCAAGGTGGATCATGGACCTAGGACTAAAACCTAGCACTACAATCTTCATTAAAGAAAAGCTTGGAAAAACAGTAGAAGTCCTAATCCACAACATAAACAGTCTGCCAAATATGCTGAAAAACCTACAACCAGGAGAAGATAAAGTAGATGAATGGGATCGTCTAAGAATCAAATCCCTATGTACATCCAAAAACTTCTCCAACAGGGCAAAAAGGGAAGTCACAGACTGGG
>NW_006399782.1:13241944-13242692 GCF_000299155.1 Elephantulus edwardii | reverse complement strand
GGAACTATGTTTCATAGCGACCCTATGAGCAACAAACTGAATTCTGTACTATCTTGTGTCATACTCATAATCTCTGACAAAGTCGAACCCATTGCTGCCATCATTATATCAATCTGTCTCATTGAAGGTCTTCTCTTTTGTTGACCTTTCACTTTTTCTAACATTATGTCCCTTTCCAAAGAAGGAATAGCCTATCCTAGCACCATGTGAGATGAAATTTTGCCATCCTTGCCTCTAAGGAGTATTCTGATCATACTTTCTTCAAGACAGATCTTGGGGGTGGGGGTGAGGGGTTGGTAGTCCATGGGATATTGAGTACTCTTCTCCAACACTACAATTCAAGGGCATCAATTCTCCCATTGTCCTTATTCATTGACATCAAGCTCTCAGATACATAGGAAGTGATGAGAAAGGCCATGGCTTGAATCAGGTGCTCTCTAGTCTTTATACTGACATCACAGTTCTTCAGGATTTTGTAAAGGTCCTTGACAGCAAACATTCCCAATACTATCAGTTATGAGTCAGTTCCAACTTGATGGTACACCACCACCACAATAACAAGACATCTACTGATATCCCGACTGCTGGTACCAAAGGTGTTGATTGTGGATCCAAGATGAAATTGTTCACAATTTCAATTTTTGCATATTGCCCTGATGGCGAGGATGCTTGTCTTTTTTTTATATCTAATCTTCTGCAGCTAGCATCTTTTTTTCCTTCATTTATTTATTTATTTGCTTGTTTGTTT
>NW_006399782.1:13220271-13241021 GCF_000299155.1 Elephantulus edwardii | reverse complement strand
TTCCTTTGATCCTGATGCCACACTCTCCTTCATATATAGTCCAGCTTCTTGAATTATATGCTCAGAATAGAGATTGAATAGATATGGAGAGAGGATACAGACCTGACACCCACTTTTCTTGATTTAGAAACCATGTAATTTTCCTTTGCTCTGTTTGGACAACATCTTTGTCTAGGAGTAGGTTTCATATAAGCCTAATAAATATACTGGGGTTCCCATTTTTCTCAGTGTTAGCCATACCTTATTATTAGCCAAATGCTTTTTGTACTCAATAAAACATAAATACACATTTCTGTCCTATTCTCTGCTTTCTTCCAAGATCCATCTGACATCAGCAATGATGTCCTTGGTACCATGGCTTCATCTAAACCCAACCTTCTCATAATTCTTTGTCAATTCAGTATTGTAGTTATTTTTTATGGTCTTCAGCAATATTTTGCTTACATGTAATATTAATTATATTGTTCAATAATTTCCACATTCTGTTAGATCATTTTTCTTGAGAATGGGGAAAACACAGATTTCATTCAGTCAATTGCCTGAGTAGCTATCTTCTAAATTTCCTGGCATAGACTGGTGAGCATATCCAGGACTACATCTGTTACTTTAAAAATGTCAATTGGTATTCCATTGACTCCTGGTGTTTTATTATTTTGCCAGTGCCTTCAGTGCAGCTTAAACTTCTTCCTTCATTACCACTGACCCTTGTTAATATGTTTTGTTGGTAGGATCCTTTGGTATTGCATCTAAGGTGAATTTGTTCCTTAATTCTGTCAGCTTGAGAATATTGAGCAAATGTTCTCTTTTAATTTTCTAACTCCAGGTCTTTGCAGATTGATTATATTTTTATTTGAGATTAGTACAAACAATCTGGGTCATCTTATTGTTGCTGTTGTTATTGTTATGTGCTGTTGAGATGTCTGTGACTCACAGCAACCCTGTGTACAACAACTCTAAACCCTGCTCTATCCTGTTGTCTCTAACACATCTACCCCCATTACAGCAGTCACTGAATCAATCCAATTTATCCAGGGTCTTCCTTTCCTGCACTGTTCCTCCACCTCCTCGAGCCTGACATTCCTCTCCAAGGACTGGTCACTCAGCATAATTCTAACCAGTCTCTCCAAGGTTATATAGTATTTTTCTAAATAGTTGTTCCTGAGTGCTGCATAGTATTCCATTGTGTAAATATACCACAACTTCTCAATCCATTCAGGTATAGTTGGAAATTTGGGTTGTTTTCATGTTCTTGTGATAGTGAATCATGCTGCTATGAACATTGGTGTACAAGTGTCCATTTGTGCCTCAGTTCTAATTTCTTTGGGGTATATTCCTAGTAGTGGAATAACTAGTTCATATGGAGTTTCTATGTTCAACTTTTTGAGGAAACACCAAACTGTCTTCCAGAGTGGTAGCACCATTTTATGATCGCACCAACAGTGTATGAGAGTTCCCACCTCTCCACATCTGCTCCAACATGTATTGCTTGTTACCCTGTTAAACTTTGCCACTCATTGTGCTTTTGATTTGCATCTCTCTTATTGCCACTGATTTTGAGTATTTTTTTGTGTCTGATGGCCATCCAAATGTCTTCCTCTTAGAAAAGTCTTTCCATATCTTTTGCCCATTTTGTAATTGGATTGTCAGTCTTTTTCTTGTGGAGGCCCTGTAGGATCGTGTAAACTTTTAATATGAGACCCTTGTCTGAAATTATATTGCCAAATGTTTGTTCCTAGTCAGTAGGTTTTCTTTTCATCCTGTTGGAAAAAATAATTGATGAGCACAGGGACTTAATCTTTAGACAGTGGCATTTATCAATTTTTATCCTCCCTACATTGTACAGTTCTGGCTGTATTTGTCAGTTTCTTGACTAAGGAAAGTGTTGAATAGTTCATTCTATCTCTTGGCACTTCTTGCTGGTCAGAGAAGTCTGATACTAGTAGACAATGCAAAGAGAAATAAATGTAGGTAGCCATAAGACACAAAGTCCTTAAAGGCAAAACAATATAAAACAAGAGGGAAAACCAAGAGGTGAGAAATGATGCAACTATTTCACATACTAAGAATAAAGATAAATTTCTTCAATAAGTACTTAATGAGCAAATAAAATATGATGTATTAAATCATGACTGCAATTATATTCTTGTACCAAATACAATATACTTCTTGGGGTTATGCCTATGCTATCTCTCAATATATCTTATTTACAAAATTCAATGTTTATCACTTATCCTTAAATTTCATAAAGCATTATAGTATTTCTGTTTAACATTAAGAAATTAATATTAGCTAATACCACTGTCACAATTGTCAAGGATACTACATAGACAGAGAATAGCCACCACTTCAAGCTGGATGTTGAAGAGGCAGTGGCACTATGGATATGATTGCTGATGTCAAATGCAGACTAATCCTGGTGGAAAGTAGAGAATATCAGAAGAATATCAATTTGTGTTTTATTGGCTATGCAAAGGTATTTGACTGTGTGGATCACTACAAATTATGGCTAACACTGAGAAAAATTAACATCCCACAAGAGTTAATTGTGTTTGTGTGAAACCTATACGTAGATCAACAGGTTCGTTTGTAAAGAGAGCAAGGTTTAAAATTGGGAAAATTGTGTGTCAGGGTTGTGTCCTTTCTCCAAATCTATTTAGTCTGTATGCTGAGAAAATTATTCCAGAAGCTGTACTCTATGAAGAAGGGTGTGGCATCAGGACTGGAAGAAGGCTCATTACTAACCTGACTTGTACGGCTGACACACCTTGTTTCCTGAAAGGAAGATTTGAAGCTCTTGCTGCATAATATCAAAGAATATAGCCTTCAAAATGTATTGCATCTCAGCATCAAGAGAACAAAAACTCACAGCACTAGACTGATAGGCAATATCATTATAGATTGAGAAAAGATTGAAACTGTCAACAACTTCATCTTACTTGGATTCACAATCAATATCTTTGGTACCAGCAGTTAGGACATCAGGAGACATATTGCACTAAGAAAAGTCTGCATTCAGAGACCCATCCAAATTATTGATGTACAATGATGTCATTTTAAGAACTAAGTTACACTTGATTGAAGCCATAGTCTTTTCAATCACTTGTTATGCATATGAGAGCTAGACAATAAGGATGACAGAAGAATGTATACCTTTGAACTGTGGTGTTGGAGAAGACTACTGAATGGACTGCCAAAGAACAAATATACTGTGGAGAAAGTGCAGCTAGAGTATGCCTTGAAGGCAAAGATGATGAAGCTTCATCTCACATACTTTGAGTATGTTGTTAAGAGAGGTTATTCCTTAGAGAGGAACTCGGTGCTTGGAAAGGTGGAAGGACAATAAAAGAAAGGAAGACTTCAACCAAGTGAATTGACACAGTGGCTGCAGCAATGGGCTTGGGTGTGTCAATGTTTGTGACAGGGTTCAGATCTGTTGCTCATGGGGTCACTGTGAATCATGTTCAACTCAACAGCACCTAACAACAATGTCACTACTAATTTTCTCAATTAAATTTTATTTTATTTTTCTATGTTTTGCCTTCAGAGTTTTATGTCAAGTATTTATAACTACAAAAAACTAAACTGTACTAGTTTAACAACAGAAGAAGCCAGAAGGAATGACAAACTGTTCTCTGAAAATGTAGTATAGTATTATGACCAAAAATACATAGAAAAGCAGGGTTGTCAGAGAAAAAGGAAACGAACTAGTGACAAAGTATCCTGTATGAACTAAACTCTCTCTTTCATTATCTTTGAGTCAGAAGTGACTCATAGTTGACCCTCCAGCGAGAATTCCAAGGATTTTCATTGCATAGGAGGATATTGCCCACTTTTCTCCCGGGGGAGTTAATGGATTAAAATTGCCAGAGAGGCATCTAATATAGAGATAATGCAAAAAGGATAAACCAGATAAGGAATATACAGCTTCAAAACAAACTATTAGGGTTAAATTTTAGAGAAAAATCATATAACAAGCATAAAAAAGAAACTATTTAAATCTAATAGAAAAAAAATAATCTTGTTCTTTCTTTTCTTGCTCCTAAACAATTATCTCATAAGATATTTCTACAGAATTTATTCCTAACTCCTGGGAAGAGTTAATCTATTTATAACAAATACTCTAATGCCATTCTCAGGGGTTGGGAAAAAACTATGTAGAAATATGTGGTGAACTAATTATATATCGTTAAATGCAATTATATGTAATTATTATAATGATATATTTTTATATATGTCTTTATGGTATCCTTTTGTGTGTATATATTTCCATATATCACAAAAAATATATTAAGAAATGTATGACAAAAAAATTGCTATATCATACAACTCACAATTTAAAGTTCCATCTGTCTACAAAACCCATATATTTCACCTTTAACTATTAGCACTATATTTCTTTGGAGACATCTCAGAAATTCCACTGTATCAACTTTATGTTAGTGAAGTGAGTTCAGAAAAATTTGATCACTCTACCTACCCTTGCTGATACTGTTGGCTATTCATCTATGTGAGTTTCTAAAGTCTTTTTCATAGCACTGTTAAGAACTATTCTAGGTGGCCCTCATTCAGACTCACCAGCATCAAGTCAGTTTCAACTCATGACAAACTTCTAATGAGTTTGCAAAGCTGTGAATCTTAGTCCTGAGGACATTGCCCATCTCTTTCCTGAGAAACTACTGGTGAATTAGAACTGCTAGAGATGATTGGTCCTTTGGTTAGCAGTGTAATACTCTGTGAACTAGGCCAATAGAACTTGTCCTTAGGGAAAATGTGAAGTTTTAAATAATTTCATGACTACATTTTGGGGTGATTAATCATTAGCATCCATGAGGAAACTTCAATATAAATAAGAATAGTAAGGGATTTTCCTTTACGTTGATAAGGCCCTCAGCTACAGGTTTTGTGTCCTTGTGCAAGAAGCTGTGCTGCAATCCCAAAGGCATGTGGTTTGAGTCCACCAGCTGCTCTGCAGGAGAAGGATGGGCTATCTCCTCATGTGTGATTAACTGCCTCTGAAAACCCGCTGGAGGGTCAGCTATGGATCCACTCTAACTCGATGGCACACAATAATAAAAACATCTACTAGAGAAGGGAACTCTGATAGCCTAGTGGTTGGGAGTTATGCTGCCAACCTAAAGGCATGCAGTTCAAATCCACCAGCAGCTCTGTATGAGAAAGGTGGAACTCTTCCCATGTGATGTACAGCCTTTGAAAACCAGAGGGTCAGCTGTGAGTCAGTTCTGACTAGACAGCAATGAGTTGAGTTACCTATGACAGAGTTTACTATGTAAGACATGTATCATGAAAGCGATCAAAATCTTTACCTTCACTATGATTTGTTTTCAGGGGTCCATCATTATCTGAAGTAAGGACAAATACTTAATACCAATAAAATATTATCTGATTGTGAGTACCTATTGTTCATGCCCTGTTCAACTCTGAATTTCTTGTACATAACTGAACTGCCTGCCACAGATAATAGGCCCAAAATTAAGGTTATCATGAGTTGAATATATAAATAATTTACCATGAGAAGTAGAACATTCAAGTGTATCTATTCATCGCAACTAATCAACATGCTTTCTACTAAATGAGAAGAAATTAAGATCAGAAGAGAGCCTAGGTACAATCAGGAAAATGATTTTAAGATATTTTAATGGATATTTTCAGAAAGTTGGAATATCTTTGTGAGTCACCTCAGAAAGAATAGCATGTAGTAGCAATTTACTGCCAACCTAATAATAGTAATAGCAACAGTTGATTAGAACTTTAATATAAATCTCAGGAAGATAGAACAGTGGTAAAATACTTCTATATTTCCAAATATCAACATATACGCAAAAAAGAGCAACTAGACTTAAAAATGTAAGGACTCATTAACATTATAAAAGGAAACTCTGGGGGCCTACTAGTAAGAGACTACTGCAATCCTGAAGGCACACAGTTCAAATCCACCAGCTGCTCCTTAGAAGACTGGGCAGTCTCCTCCCATGTGACTTACTGCCTCTGTAAACTTGTTGCAGGGTCAGTTATGGGTCAATTCCAACTCTGTGGTACACAACAACAACATTGCAAACAAAATGACCATTTTGCAAGAAGAGAAGATGATAAGGTTTTTTGCACAATCACAAAATAAAGATACTATTGTTGATAGGTATCATAAATGACTCTGATTCATAATGACCTTATATATAATAAACCCTCCATGATTCTGACACTCTCCACTGTGCTTAAGTCCATTTATGTAGTCTCTGTGTCATTCCATCTCACTGTGGGTCTTTTCCTCCTTTGTTGACTCTGCTTCATGGCCTTTTCTAAGCACAAACCTCTTCTAATAGCATGGTCAAAGTAAGTGAGAACAAGGCTCATCATCCTCCCTTCTAAACTCTTTGACTATACCTTTACCAAGGCATACTTGTTTCTTCTTTTGGCAGTCCATGGCATATTTAATACTCTTTGCTAATACTGATTCAAAGTTATCAGTTCGCCTATTTTCCTAATGTATTGTCTAGATTTCACATGCATATGAAGCAATTGAGTCAGGAACACTTTAGTCTTTAAAGTTACATCCTTGCTCTTTAATACAGTTGGGCAAGCCTCTAACAGGCACACAACCTCTACTGGTATCTATTTGACGTGTAGAAGAAAGAAGCAATTAGGCAACTTCTGATAGGTTTGTCAAGGGAACCCCTTTATCAGTTCTTCAAGAAATGAGATGCTGATATGCCGTTAAGAGCACTAGAGCAGGCTGACACAATGAGGATAGGATGGAACTAAAATATACCGAATGAGGGCAAAGGAACAAGATTCTCTCTACCAAAGTAAGATAGGTGGAAAAGCCACGAACGTCCACAAAGTCATGATTTTTTCACACCAAATGTTAAAAGCTCTGTAGCACTTAAAAAAAACTTCCTTGAAAAATTCCTCATTCTAAAAGCTTATAAAAATGAATTCAACACTAAAAGTTTCAAGATAAAACCACAATAATCCCTTGGCATAATTTCATTGTACTTATGTGGAACCTGTATATTGAACAAAGAGCAGTTGCCCAAAGAGGACAAAGAAATGTTACGAGGGTTCAAATCAGAAATTATGTTTATGGCTGTGTTCTTACATCAGACCTATTCAATATCTAGGCTGAGTAAATAATGTGAGAGGCCAGACTATGTGAAAAAGAATATGGTATCAAGATTAGGAGAAGATTCATCAACAAACTGTTATCCACAAATGATACAAGCTCACATGCTGAAAACAAAGAAGACTTAAACAATTTACTAAATGGCAAAAACAATGTTGTTCAATATTAATTATATCCCAATACCAACAAAACAAAAATCCTCAAAACTGGATCAATAGTAAACATCATGATAAACGGAGAAAAGATTGAGGTTGTCAAATATTTCACTTTGATTCCACGATCAACATCTGTGAAAGCAGAAGTCAGTAAACCAAGAGCTATGTGGAATTGGGGTAATCTTCTGCCAATAACCTTTAATAGTCCTAAAGATCAAGGATGCTACCTTAAAGAATAAGGTGCACCTAACACAAGTCAAGACCTTTTAAAGTGCATTCAAATGAGCAAAGACATCTGAAGAGGTTAGAGACAAAGAAAGACATTAGGTTTCAGAAGAGAAGGTGCCATCTGTGGAGACATTCATCCCCAGAGCCAGTACTTTCAGGCACGTGCAGGACAGAGAAGGAACTGAGACACCTCTTCGAAAAGGTCCTTCTATCTGAGGATCCCTATCTCCACTATTGCAAGACCATCTCAAGTGACAAACAGGACAAGAGAGTTTGGGACAGAGAGCTAAAAGCAAAGGAAGTACTTTCTCAGCTGGCACATTTAGCTGCAAGAAAGAGAGCTGACTTGAAACCCCTGTGGACAGAAACTGCTCGAATGAAGCACTTGGTTTTGCACTACTCAGCCACTCCATAGACAAAGAGAAAATCGAGTTTGGGAGAGAGGAATACAATAAGGTGAGATTTCTACAGGGCTGCACTGCAGACCAGAGAGAACCTGAGAGGCTTTAGAAAAGGCAAACATTCCCAGAAAGGACTTTACAGTAGAGTGAGTGGCTTACCCCATAGACTGATAATTTTAAACTGGCAACTAATTGGCAACATCATAAAGATAAGAACTATCAACAACTTATGCAGACACAATAGAAACAGCCTTATACTTATCAAGAAACACCTCGCATAATGTCAAGAAAGCAGTATGCAGCATCAAAGACTGTGAAAAAACAAATTAAGTCTTTTCCAAAAAGAGAACAGAGTATTAAAGTCTCAATGAATCCCCATAGTCATGAGCACAGAAGATATATGTTGATTTAGAGGCATTCAAACAGCTACAGAAGAAAGCGCAAATGATGGAAGAAATAACAGAAGCCACAAATAAAAGGAACACCCTAGAGGTAGAGAATGAGAAGAAATAAATTGATGTGGAGTTATTTGAACAGCTACAGAGGAAGGTGCAAATGATGGAAGAAACAATGGAAGCTATTAAGAAAGTGAATACTCCAGAGACAGGGAGCAAGAAGAAAAATATCAGTAAGAAGAAACTTTCACAGCTACGGAACAAAATGCAAAAGATGGAAGAAAGAATTGAAACTATAAAGAGGTACAAGAATGAAAGGGGGAAAAAAGACCAAAAAAAAAATATCACAAGATGGAGAGGGTACAATCAATACAGTACTGGAAATAACATAAATGCATGAAAATGCAATCTAGAGTATTAAGACCAAAATGACAGAAGTGTTCAACATGCTGGAGGGACCAAAAATAAAAAATAAAAAAAATAGAACAGAAGAGATGGAGAAGAGAGTCAAAGAGCTGGAAGACAAGACCTCAATGGAAACATACTAGAAGAAAAATAAGAAATGAGACATAAAGAAAATGAAGAAAACATTAGAATCATGTGGGATTACATCAAAAGGAACAACATACATGTAATTGGAATTCCAGAATATGAGGACAGGAAAATCACTGCGAAAACTGAAGAAGTATTAGAAGAAAACTTAGCAAGTATTATAAAGAATGAGGAAACCCATATTCATGAAGCTCAGCAATCACAAAATAAACTAAATCCAAAAAGAAAAACATCAAGACATGTCTTTGTCAAATTCTCCAAATTAAAAGATAAGGATAGATTATAAAAAGCAGCACAAGAAAAACAAAGAGTCACCTACAAGGAAAAAGCAGTTATTTAAGTTCTGATTCCTCAGCAGAAACCGTGCAAGAAAGAAGACAATGGATTAGTATATAGAGAGAGTTGAAAGAAAACAATTGCTAAACGAGGATCCTATACCCAGAAAACTCTCCATCAAACATAAAAGAGAAGGTACATCCTTTGCCGAAAAGAAGGAACTGAAGGCATTTGTAAAAACAAGACCAATCAACAACAACTTTTAAGAGAAGCTCTTCACACAGAGACATCAAAGGAAAGTGGATGGACCATAGTAACCAGAAACAACAAAAAAAGAAACAGTAAAATGGAAATTATAAAACCTGCCCTGTCATTAATCACACTTGATGTGAATGGACTAAATGCACCAATCAAGAGGAAAAGAGGGGCAGAATTGATAGAAAAACAAAGCCCATCAATATGTTGTCTGTAAGAGACATATCTAATAAATGAAGAGAAAGATTAAAAATGAAAGGCTGGGGAAAAAATATATCTAGCAAACAGCATCAACAAAAACTTGAAAATGTAGCTGAGGGCCTTATCAATGTGAAGGAAAAGCCCTTACTATGCTTATTTATATTGAAGTTTCCTGATGGATGTTAATGATTCATCATCCCAGATTGCAGTCATATGAAATTATTTAATCTCTGATAAAACAGACTTCAGGATGAAAACTACTATAAAAGATAGGAAGGATGATGCCTTTGAGCTGTGGAGCTGGAGAAGAGTACTGAATGTACCTGCCAGGAAAACAAACAGATTCATCTTGGAGAGGATTAAACCAGGCTACTCCTTGAAGGCAAGGATTCTGGGGCTTCGTCTGACATACTTTGGACATGTTGCCAGGAGGGACGGGTCCTTGGAGAGGGACATCATGCTTGGGAGGGTGGAGGGACAGCGCAGGAGAGGAAGACCCTCTATGAGATGGATTGATTTGGTGACTGGGGTAATCGGGATGGGTGTGTCAGAGGTGGTGCGGTTGGCGCAGGATAGAGCAGGGTTTAGGGCTGTTGTGCATAGGGTCGCTATGAGTCGCAAACGACTCGACGGTACATAACAACAACAAACAACAATATCACACAGTAGACCAAGAAGATAAAACTGTGGTCAACATCTAAGCACCAAATTATTGTTGTTGTTGTTGTTATGTGTCATCAAGTCTCTTTTGGGCATCAAGTATTTTGGGCACTGCATCCAACTAAAACTCAGTTCACTTCCTTTTCAAATGCACATGGTACATTCTCCAGAATTAGGGGACAAAGCAAGACTCAACAAATTAAAAAACATTGAAATAATACAAAGTATCTCCTCCGACCACAATGTCCTAAAACTAGAAATTAACCACAAGAGGATAAAGTTTTAAAACCATCCATGCAGAAGCTAAATAACACCCAGCTAGAACACGATTGGGTTATAAAAGAAAGAATGAAATAAAAATGTCCTTGAAACAAATTAAAATGAAAATACAACGTACCAAAACCTTTGGAATGCAGGTAAGGCAGTCCTGGGGGAGGGGGTGCAGTTCATAACAATAGACAAACACATAAAAAATAAAGAAAGAAGAAAAATTAATGATCTACTTGATGCTTTCATCAACTAGAAAATGAACAACAATCTAACCCCACAGCCTCTAGAAGAAAGGAGTCGATAAGAACAATAGCTGAAATCAATGAGATGAAAAACAGTTGAAACCATCAACAAAACTAGGAGTAGGTTTTTTTAAAGGATCAATAAGATTTATAAACCATTGTTAAACCTAACAAAATTTAAAAAAGGAGAAGATATAAATAACTCAATTAAGAGGTGAAAGAGGTTGCATCACAACAGAACCAGAGGAAATGAAATCTATAATACCAGAATATTACAAAAAGGTGTATGCTGAAAAATTTGAAAATCTAGAGGAAATGGACAAATTCCTTGAAAATCATGCCCTACTGAGATTGACATAGACACATGTAGAACACTTGAACAGACCCTTCACAAAAGAAGAAATTAAAGAGGTCATCTAAAGATTCTATCACAGATTAAGTCCTGGACCAGATGGCTTCACAACTGATTTCTACAAAACATTCAGAGATCTAGCTCCAATTCTACTTAAAATATTTAAAAAGAAGGAACACTCCTAGAGATATTCTATGAAGCAAGCATAACCCTAATACCAAAACCAGGCAGATATCACTAAAAAGAAAAGAATACAGACCAATCTTTGTCATGTACATAGATGCAAAAATTCTCAACAAAATCTTAGCCAACGGAATCCAACAGCACTTAAATAGCAACAACAACAACAAAAAACAAACACCAAAACCAAAAACAAAAACAAAAAAAACCTCATCATGACCAAGTGGAATTTATAACGGGTACCAATTGGCAGCATCAGGAAGGATGGTGAAGATATTGTTCACGGCTTTAGTTTGCTTGGCTCCACAATCAACACTTTTGGTACCAGCAGTCAGGAAATCAAGAGACAAATTTGGGAAGGTCAGCTTTCAGAGATCTCTTCAGAGTCCTGAAGAGCAACAAAGTTAGTCTAGAGATTAAAGTGTGCCTGATCCAGGCCATAATTTTCGCAATTGCTTGCTATGTGTCAGAGAGCTGGAAATAACTAGGGATGATAGAAAGAGAATGGATGCCTTTGAGCTGTGGTGCTGGAGAAGAGTTTTGAATATACCATGGACTGCCGGGAGAGCAAACAGATTCATCCTAGATAGGGTGAAGCCAGCCTGCTCCTTGGAAGCAAGAATTCTGAAGATTTGTCCGACATACTTTGGACGTGTTGCAAGGAGGGATCGGTCCTTGGAGAGGGACATCATGGAAGCTTGGAAGGGTGGAGGGAAGGAGAAAGAGAGGGAGACCATTGATGAAATGCTTTGACACAGTGACTGGGGTAATGAGGGTAGGTGTGTTGAAGACAATAAACTTGGCACAGGATAGAACAGGTTTCAGGACTGTTATACATAGGGTCGTTATGAGTTGCAAGCGACTCAACAGCACATTAACAATATGGCAACGATCATATGAAACAATGTCAGTGAAGGAAAGTGAGGGGGAAATATTTTTATATAAAAAAACAGAAGAATAATTAATGTTCTGGAGCTGTAGTATGGGGAAAGAATACTGAATAAACAATGGCTTGCCAAAAACCAAATAGATCTCTCTTGGAACAAACGCAGCCAGGGTTCTCCTTAGAGGCAATGATGTGTAACTTCATCTCACATAGTTTCGGCAAGTTTTCTCAGAAAACTCAAACTCATTGCTGTTGAGTCAAAACCAACCTATAGCTGCTAACATTCTGTGGGTTTTCAGAAGTTGTAGGTCACACAGGAGGAGATTATTGTCCATCTTTCTCCCTCAGGGCCATTGGTAGATTCAAACCACCTACTTTTGGGTTGGAAGCCTAACTCCTTATCTTCTAAGCCATCAGAACTCAAGTTATAAGAGGACCCAATTCTTAAAAAAGGACATCATATTTGGAGGGGAAAAAAGGTCAGTGAAAGAGAGGAAGATCCTTTAAGAAAAGGATTTTACACACTGACTACAACAAGTTTAAACAGAGCAGAGATTGTGAAGACGACACAGGGTGGGGCAGGGTTCTGCTCTGTAATTCATAAAGGTGGTTATGAGTCGAAGCCAACAGATAATACCTAACAGCAACAACAACATTGACTTCTAGAATCAAATTTTTAAAGAACTTTTTTGAATTATTTTTTTAGAATTACTATCCTCAGAAATTTCCATGCATTGTGTTCTGGCCTCTGCTGGTGCTGTGATGAAAACACATAGTTCTGATTATTGTGTGTGAGTTGTTTTGAAGGATTGTTTTTCTTCCTGAAGGTTTGTAGTATTTCTTGTTTCCCCAGTATTATAAAATTATAACACAATGTACCTTTCTTTCAGTGAATCTATTTACATCCACAGTTCTGGGCTCTCTGTGTTGGTCTTTTCAACTCAGAAGCTGTAACCTTTAATTCCAGTAAATATTCTTAAATTATTTAGATTATCACTTCCTCTCTTCCATGTTCACTAATTTCTTTCTTACCCTTTTAAACTCCTCTTGTAAAGATATTGAACCTCCTGGTGTGGTGTTATTATATTTAGTAAATATACTATTTGTTGTTGTTGTTGTGTACCATCAAGTTGGAACTGAACCATAGCTTATTCTTTGGTGAATTATCAGAGGCAATTAATCACACGGGAGGAGATGTCCATCCTTCTCCTGCAGAGCCGGTGGATTCGAACCGCATCCCTTCAGGATTAAAGCAGCTTCTTGCCACTAAGCCACCAGAGTTAGTAAATATAATAAATATAACAATTAGCAAATATATGGCATAGATAATAAGATCTAAATCTTATAATCTTTCTTCTGTTTTTCTTATCTTTACCTTGTACTCATCTATTTGGAGATTTCTTAACTTTGACCTTCCAACTATTCTAATTAAGGTTTCCAATTGAGCTACCATATTTTTAATTTCTAAGACTTTCCGATTGTTTCTGTCTCAAGTATCCTTTCACCTCTTATACCTCTCTGGAAGCAAAACTCCTAATTTTTTAAAAAGTAGTTTCCCCCTAAAAATCTTGTTAAGCCAAGTTGCTGTGTCTGCACGCAGCGCGCACGTGTGTGTGTGTGTGTGTGTGTGTGTGTGTTAGTCCCTAAATTTATGCAGATAACACAACTCTGCAAAAATGAAGAAAATTGAAGCACTGGTTGCAGAAGATTTGAAGACTACATAGCCTTCAATACGGCTTACATTTAAACATCAAGAAAACAAACTTCCACCACTGGACTGGCAGGCAACATCATGAGAGATTGAGACAGGGTTGAAATTGTCAGTGCTCTTAATCAACACCCATGGTAACAGCAGTCAAGAAATACAAAGAAAGTGATTTTATGCATTTCTTCATGTGTCTGTTAGTCATCTAAATGCCTTCCCCTGTGAAATCACTGGCAATAAAAAAGATGCAAATCAAAACCACAATGAAATACTCTCTCAAACCAGTGTATGGATAGCCAAAAAAAAGAAGAGGAAGGAGAAGAGAGAAAGTTATAGGACTGCAGAGTTTGGTGGGTGGAGTGAGGAGGTGAAGGAATTATGAAAGATCCAGTAGGGACATGAGGAGGCAGGGTGATGTTGGACTTGGATCAGTGGAAATTATTTTTATAAGATAAAATGTATGAGAATAATCATAAGAAACTATAAAAAGAGCAAGGGCCATTTGGGGACTGCCGTGTCTGATCTTCACAAAGGTAAACTGTCCCCATCAACAGCATCAGTAACACAAAACCAATCCCCGTGAGGTAAGGTTCTCCCTCACACTCTCACACCTCTTAAACTCATCTTGACACCAATATCACTGCTTTGCTGGGTCCAAAATTTGATGTGATAGCTCATAGAATGCACAGAACCAATTTGAGGAAGTTAAATGGTTATAATCCAGGTTAGTAGCAGAATGTCGTTAGAATGGCTTCCAAAATGTGCTCTCAAGCCACCTCAGCCTTGAACCTAGTGACTTTAGGCCAGTGTTACAAAGTTCTCAGTCCTGAAAATTATGCACACATACCTCCACCAGTTGTCTAATAAACTTGGACAAAAGCTCTTAGCTCTGGTTCCAGTGTTATACCAGTCCCAAGGCCCCATCTCACCTCAGGTCTCTGGTCTGAGCATGGCTGGTGCTGCCTTAGGGGCTGTTGAAGCAAGAATGTCTGGTACTGAACAGCATCCTACATTGTCTTCCTTCTTCTTCACTGGGGCAGGGAATCCTGCTGCTGGATTGCTCAACTAAATGGCGAAACTAGCCAATCCCCTTGTGGATTGATGAGATTAGCTAATCCCCTTGTGGATAGGCTAACATGTCTCATTCTCATATCCCCACCCACCTTTATAGCAAAGCCAAACTATGGCTAGAAAGTCATATTGAAAGAAAAACTCCACAGAAACACAATCTGAATGAAAAAAACAAACAAACAAAAACACAAAGAAATCCAAAGACAGGTTGCATTAGAGAAATCTCCTTTTAAGAAGTATCTTTCCAAAGTGCTAAAGTGCAGTAATGTCACTTTGAAGACTAAGATGTCATGACATTTTCAATTGCTTCCTACATTATCTGAAAGTTTGACAATAAATATGGAATGACAGGAAAATCAATGTTCTTGAATTGTGATTTTGGAGAAGGGCACTGAATATAACATAGATTGCCAAAAGAACAAACAAGTCTATCTTTGTGTAAGAGCTCCCAGGGTACTCCTTTGTTGAAAGCTCATCTCCTACTTTGGGCATGTTGTCAGGAGGGTCAGTCCTTGGTGGAAAAAAGACATCATGATGGGAAAGGTGGAAGTTCAGAGAAGGAAAAGAAAGCCCTCAACAAGATTAATTGATACAACTCTAACAGATTTGAGTATTTTGGAGATCCTCAGAATGGCACAGAATAGTCACAAGTACAGACCTGTAACTCAAAGTGTCACTATGAATCATAGTCAATTCAGTGGCACCAAACAACATTGTGTATATATGAATAGGTTGCCTTTTTTAGGTGAATGAAATAGAATAATTGTAATCTTTGTGGTTTTATATGTCTTTTAGTGGACTAAGACTCACAGTGACCCTATGATCTATAGATTAGAAACTTGCCCTATTCTGTGCCACTCTCAGGATGTCTGCCATGTTGGACTCCAGTATCACAGTCACTGGGACAATCTATCTAGTTGAGGGTCTTTCTCTGTTCCTTGACCCTCCATCTTCCCCAGCATGATGCTCCTTTCCAAGGACTAATCGCTCCTGAAAACATGTCCCAAGAAAAAGTAGTGAAGCTTCACCATCCTTAGCTCATAACAATTACCCTGGTTGCACTCCCTCCAAAACAGATTTGTATGTTCTTTCAGCAGTCCATAGGACAGTCCTTAATCTTCTTCAATATCACAAGTGAAAAGCATTGATTTTTTTTCTTCCCTCTTCTTTATTCTCTAATTTCTACAAGCATACAAAACAAAGAAAGTATCACAACTTGCATTAGGTGCCCCTTAGCATAGTAATATCCTTGCTCTTTAGCCCTTTGGAGAGGTTACTGACAGCAGGTTTTCCCAATGCAACATATATTTTGCTTTCTTGATTGCTACTACCATGGAAATGAGAGAAGATCATTGTGTCAGCTCCTGTAACTCTGGTTTCTTGGTTTCCTGGAGTTATTACTCTTTTTTTTTGTTCTTCTCTTTGTCGGTCTGCAAATTTTGATCTTCTGAAAGTCATCAATTTTAAGACTCATTTTGTGGTGGCATAGACTTTATTAGCACAGCAAAGAAAACCCTATTCTCAAAGTGGGGCTATATCTAGAACTGTATGGTTTATGATTCCAAAGCATAATTTTAGTGGACATAATTCAAAGGCTGGGAAATTTGTCTACCATAGATAAAACAGCAAAAATTTGGAAAAGATTCCTTAAAATAGAACTTTTATCCTTAGATGGTGGGGTTTTAATTGTATACATCTTTATAACATTTACATGTTTCATGAATATTTGCTGAAAATATGTTTTGAAGTGTAGATGAATAAGTCTAAAAAGAAGATGTGAGAGATAAAAAATATTATCACAGATCTTCTCTCCTTCCTCTTTCTGTTTCCCCCCCTTTGCTCTTGTGTCTTTTCATTGCTAGCACACCCTATGACACATCCAGGTAGACTTTTCTATGAACTTATTTTTTATAATAACTTTCAAAATTATGACAACTGTTTTAGCATAATTTAGAGAAAATAAATGACTTTCTTTGATTTGGGTAGTGGATAAGAAAGATAGATATAGATAGATAGAGATGATAGAGATTGAGATAGAGGTGTGTGTGTGTGTGTGTGTGTATATATATATATATATATGACTCAACAGCACATAACAACGACAATATATATATATATATATGAGAGATATTTTTTAGCCAGAATACCAGTAATGAGATAAAAAATAAATACTGTATTTTAACAACAGAACAAAGTGGTTTTTAACCTTTTCAAATCACTTTGAGTGCTTGAATATCAGTGAGGTATGTTTTAGGAGGAATCTGGGATTTTTCTTTGAGCCCCCATAAAACATGACTTTTCTTCTGTCTATTGTAGTTCCTGTACAATGTTATCTAATCCATACAAAATAGAGCAGATGACTTTACTCACTTGATCTCATAGTTTATGTACAATATTATCAAATCCATACAGAATACAGCAGATGACTCTGCTCACTTGATCTCTTAGGTTTTTACTTTTTGTTCTCCACATACCAAAGATTTTATTTTAGTAGGAAATAACTTCTAAAAATTCATTGAGCTCAAGTGGAATCCAACTCATAGAGACCCTATAGTACCTTTGTCATATAGAATTTCTCAATCTACAATCTTTACAGAAGCCAATTGTTGTATCTTTTTTCAAGGACTGGCTGTTGTGTTTGAACCAACAGCTTTTCCTTTATTAGTCCATTTCTTAATGTGCCACAGCTCATAAAACAATTGTTGTATAATAAATACACTGTCTCTATTACTTCTAAAAGTAGAATCCACACTTCATACTATACACAAAAATCAAGGTGAATGAGCGATCTGTGGTAAAGCCCAAAACCATAAAGATTATAGCAGACAAAATGGGACAAAACTTAGAAAGCCTAGCCTATGATATAAATAGGCTGGCAAATACAGCCAAAAACACACAACCAGGAGAAGATAATGTTGATAAATGGGACATTCTAAATGTCCTTGTGTGCATCAAAAACTTTTACCAATAGGGTAAAAAGAAAACCTGGTGACTGGGAAAAAACATTTCACAATGTCATCTCAGACAAAGGTCTCATAAAGAAAGTTAACAGAATACTACAGGGCTTCCACAAGAAAAAGACTAATTAATAACCTAATTATAAGACGGGCACATGGCAAGGTTTTTACTTTTGAAGAGTAAAGACAAGTTGTCTTTTCCTCTTTTTTTTCCTGTCAAAAACTTGATAAGTATAATTTTTTAATATCTCAGCATATATCTACTCATTAATAAGCTCTATTCATATACAGTAGACATTTTAACAAATGTTTGGGGTTTTTTTTTCATTTTAGATAAAAAAAGTGCATATAAGTTTTGGTAATTTTCTACAACATCCAAAAGTTTAGATTCTACACATCCTTTTAGGGTAAATGGTGGTGTTTTCTGATCTAATCATAGTGAACATGTATTAAGAATTTCTCTAGCTAAAACAATAATAATTATAATTTCTCTAGTTAATAGAGAAAGAACAAAATTGTTGGCTTTTTTTTAAGACTTGGCTCCACAATCAACACTCCTGGTACTAGCAGCCAGGAAATCAAAAGACAAATTTCATAATTTCATTGAGAAAGTCTGCTGTTATAGACTTCTCCAGAGTACTGAAGAGCAACGATGTCAGTCTGGAGACTAAGGTGCACCTGATACAGACCATGCTCTTCATAACTACTTGCTATGCATCAGAAAGCTGGAGAATGACTAGAGACGATAGAGGGAGAATTGGTGCCTTTGAGCTGTAGTGTGGAGAAGGGTATTGACCATACCATGGACTTCTAGGAAAACAAACAAGTTTGACCTGGAGAGGGTGAAACCAGGTCATTCCTTGGAGGCAAGAATTCTGGAGCTTTGTCTGACATACTTTGGACATGTTACAAGGAGGGACCAGTTCTTGGAGAGGGACATCATGGTTGGAAGGGTGACCCTTGATGAGAGGTGTTGATTCAATGATGGTGGTAATGGTGGTAGGTGTGTTAGAAACAATAAGGGTGGCACATGATAGAGCAGGATTCAGACCTGTTGAACTGAGTCACTATGAATCACAAGTGACTTGATGGGACATAACAACAACAATGTGGAATAAAAAATATTGTAAAATTTTTAGTCTCACTTTATAGCCCTTTGAGGAAGGTTGTTGTTGTTGTTGTGTACCACTAGAGTTAGAACTAACCCATAGGTAACTCTCCCGTGGGTTTTCAGAAGTTAATCACATAGGAAGAGATTGCCCATCCTCCCATGGAACAACTGGTAGCCTCAAACTACATGCTTTGGGGATTGCAGCGCAGCTTCTTGCCACTAGGCCATGAGTAAAATATTGTACTGCTAACTAAAATGTTTATTGTTTGAATTGACCGCTTTTTTCATGGGAGAAAAATAGAGACTACCTCAAGAAGTCAGTCTGAGAGCAGAAGCTCAGGGACAAGAACTTTTCCTCAGAACTGTCTAAGACAGAAATCCTTCCCTAAAGCTGGTACCTGGATTTAGAGCCTCCTAAACAGTACTGGCATCCACTTCCTAAACAACATGCCTCTGGATACTCTACGAATTTTGAGAAATGCTAGTTATAAAAAGGCTTCAGGTTTTTTGCTCATAGACTCGCTATGATTCAGGCTCGACTAGAAGGCAATCAACAACAACAACAAACTCAAGATAGACCAGCAGCAGCATGAGAGACCACCAGCAGCAGGAGGCGTTAGGCATCATAGAAGTTAATTGAGACTTAAGCCATCATAATCAAGGTTGCCTGTGGGGAGGGAACATGGAATCTACTGGTTACTTCTAGAATGGGGTACTGTCTTTCATCTGTCCCTTTCTGCAAAATGTTTGTCTGTCAGACACTGTTCTAAAATTGAACATTCGATTTAAGACAGACTAGGACAAAGGATTGACACAGGCCTTTGAAATCTCCATGTACAATAGAGCACAATCAGAGTAGACTAGCACACATTACAACTGAGGCTGAGCCGTTCAAATTTGGAAACACGGAGAAGGAACAGTTAAAAGGAGACACTAGTGATTGGAATGTGGAATGTGAGAAGCATGACTGTAGGAAAATTAGACATTGTTATGAAAGAAATGGAATGTGTAAGTATTGACATACTAGGTATTGGTGAAATAAGATGAGTTTGCACAGGACATTTTGAATCTGACAATCATATGATCTACTATGCTGGAGATGAAAACGTGAGGAAAAACGGTTTATTCTCATAGTTTAAGAAGTCATTTCTAGATTCATGTTGAATACAATGTTATGAGTGACAGGATAATATCCATACACATACAAAGAAATCAATTAACACCACTATCATTCAAATATATGCACCAACAACCAGAGACCTTTCCAGAGTGCTAAAGAGCAATGATGTCAGTCTAGAGACTAAGGTGTACCGGATCCAGGCCATGGTCTTTGCAATTTCTTGCTATGCATCAGAGAACTGGACAATGACTAAGAATGACAGAAGAAATGATGCCTTTGAGTTGTGGTGCTGGAGAAGAGTATTGAATATATCATAGATTGCCAAGAGAACAATTAGGTCTTTCCTGGTGAAGGTGAAACCAAGTTGTTCCTTGAAGGCAAAGATTTTTAAACATATACACACATATTGGTTTTCTCACAGTTTGTATACATTGTGTTTCACGCTATTCTTCATTCACGTTGTGTTTCGTATTATCATTCCTATGTATTATGTTTTATAAAATTAATCATCATTGGACTATGTCCATCATTATCTTGTCTTTTCAGTTCCCCACCCACTTCCTTTAACCCTTCCTCAACCCACCAAATTATGCAA
>NW_006399782.1:13215306-13219071 GCF_000299155.1 Elephantulus edwardii | reverse complement strand
GTGGAAGATGATATGGCACTTTCTCAAAAAGTTAGAAAAACTGCTGCTGGGGTGAGATGGTATTTCATTGTGGTTTTGGTTTGCATCTCTCTTATTGCTAGTGATTTTGAGTGTTTCTTCATGAGAAGAAACCTCATTGGCTATTCAAATGTCTTCCTCTGTGAAAAGTCTTTCCATATCATTTGCCCATTTTTTTGGACTCTTTTTTTTATTTTACACAAAAGTTTATTTACACTCTGCTTTGTTCATGTACATTGTGCCTTACATAATCATTCATATATATATACATTTTATATCATTAATTTTAAAAAAGTTAGAAATACCATTTCATCCAGCAAATCCACTACTGAGAATATAACCTAAAGAAACCACAGCCATGACTCAAACAGATGTATGAAAACCCATTTTAATTGTTGCATTATTCACAATAGCAAGAGATGGAGCAACCCAACTGGTCATCAGCAAATGAATGGATAGAAAAACTGTAGTACATTCACACAGTGGAATTATTAAGTAACATTGAAAACAATGAACTTGTAAAACACTAAACAACATGGGTGAACCAGGAAGACATTATGCTGAGTTAAATACCTCAATCACAAAAGGACAAATATTGCATAAATACCACTGTTATAAAATAGAATAGTCATGGTGAGTTGGGGGGAGAATAGAAAAAAGTAGACAGATAATAAACACTGCATTGAAACAGATGAGGAAAAGCACTATCTGAAAGAAATGTATGAGAAGTCTCAGGAAGGAAATGTGCAACAATGAATGAATTAAAATTTAATCTTTCTATAAACTTTCATTATAATCACAATAAAAAATCTTTTAAAAGGAAGAAGGAAAATTAATAAAGCTAGGTCAACAGCTCTATCAAATAGAAAAAAACCAGTAATCTAATCCCATAGCCTCTAGAAGAAAGGAAATTATAAGAACAAGAACTGAAATTAATGGGATAGAATATAGAAAACCAACTGAAACCATAAACAAGACCAGCAGCTGGTCTTCAAAAGCATCGTAAATTTGACAAACTATTGGCAAAATTAGCAAAACAAAAGAAAGAGAAGACATAAATAACCCCCCCAAAAATTAGAGGTGACATCGCAACAGAACTAAATTAAATCGATAATAATGAGATATTATGAAAAGCTATACTTTGATAAATTTGAAAACCTAGAAGAAATGGATAAATTCCAGGAAACTCACACCCTACCCAGATTGACACAGACAAATGTAGAACACTTGAAAAACCCATCACAAAAGAAGAAATTGAGCAGGTCATAAAAAAGACTCTCCCTTAAAAAAAAAAAAAAAACCTCTGGCCCTAGATGGCCTCACTGCTGAATTCTACCAAACATTCAGGAACTAACTATCTCTAATTCTATTTAAATTATTTTTAAAAGTAGGAAAAGAAGGAATACTCCCAAAGTCATTCTATGAAGTGAGCATAACCTTGATACAAAAATTAGGCAAAGATATCACCAAAAAATAAAACTGCAGACCAATATTTCTCATAGATAGAGATGAAAAATTCCTTAACAAAATCCTGGCCCAAGCAAAAAGATCATCAAAGACAAAATGAGACCAAAGTTAGAAGACCTAGGCTATCATATAAATTGTTGTTGTTATGTGCTGTTGAGTCACTTGTAACTCATAGCGACCGTACGATCACAAATAAAACCAGAAATGTACAACAAGGAAAGAAATGTACAACAAATAGGACCTTAGAAAAAAATTAAGTCTTTGTAGGTGCACCAAAATTTTTCAATAGGATAGAAAGAAAACCTACAGCCTGGGAAAAAATATTTGGCAGTACCTTTTCAGACAAGGGTCTCATAATGAAAGCTTAAAGAATCCTATAGGACCTTCACAAATAAAAGACTGAGAACTCAATCACAAAATGGGCAATAGACATGGAGAAATTTTTCACCAAAAATGGCATTTGGATGGCCAACAGATACATGAAGAAATGCTCAAAATCATTGACAATAAGAGAGATGCAAATCAAAACTACAATAATTCACCCCAGTAGCAGTGGCAAAGTTTAACAGAAGAGCAATAAATAAATAAATATTGGGAAAAACATGGAGAGGTTGTAACTTTCATATGTTGTTATTGTTATGTGCCATCGAGTCGTTTGCGACTCATAGCGACCCTATGCACAACAGCCCTAAACCCTGCTCTGTCCTGCGCCAACTGCACTGCCTTTGACACACCCATCCCGATTACCCCAGTCACCGAATCAATCCATCTCATAGAGGGTCTTCCCCTCCTGCGCTGTCCCTCCACCCTCCCAAGCATGATGTCCCTCTCCAAGGACCCGTCCCTCCTGGCAACATGTCCAAAGTATGTCAGACAAAGCCCCAGAATCCTTGCCTCCAAGGAGTAGCTTGGCTTAATCCTCTCCAAGATGAATCTGTTTGTTTTCCTGGCAGTCCACGGTACATTCAGTACTAGATCAGTGTTTCCTCAAAAAGCTGAACATAGAAATTCCATATGACCCCGCTGTTTCTCTGCTAGGAATGTACCCTGAGGAAAATAAAACTGAGATACAAATGGAGATTTGTACACCTATGTTCATAACAGCACAGCCCAAATGCTCATCAACAAACAAATGGATTGCAAAATGATGTTAAATTCACACAATGGAATACTATGCAGCACTAAGGAGCAACAATTTTGTAAAATACTATACAGCAAGAGAAAGGTTAAAAAGCATGATGCTGGATGCAGTAGCTCAGTCTTATAAGGACAAATACTGCATAAGATTATTATTATAAAAAGATAAGGCAAACTGGTATTCAATGAGTAATATGTGCATAAAAGTCCAAAAGTAAAATGGGAGGATCACTAGGATAACAGAGTTTGGTGGGTAGAGGGGAGGAGTAAAGAAATTAGGAAAGCTTCAATGAAGACCTGAGAAGATAGGGTAATAATAGGCACAGATTAATGTTGATTAATTTTATAAAACACAATGTACATGAATGATGAGAAGGAACATAATGTGAATGAAGGAAAATGTGAAACACAATGTGCATGAATTAAACTCAATGTATGCAAAGTTTATATGCAAATTAATGTAAGAAATAATCATGGGACAGAGAGGGTACAGCTAATACAATACTAGAAAAGACACGAATGCCAGAAAATGCAATCCAGAATATAAAAACTGAAATAGCAGGATTTTTCAACATGCCAGAGGGACAAAAAAGAATAAAAGAGTTGAACAAAATGTTAGCAAGCTAGAAGACAAGAACCTCAATGGGAACTTGCTAGAAGAAAAAAACAGAAGGAAAATTAAGAAAACAATAGAATCCTGTATGATAACATCAAATACAACAACATATTTGTGGTCAAAAATTCCAGAATAAGGGAGAAGGGAAAGTACTGAGAAAATTGTGGAAAGAGTACTAGAAGAAAACTGCCCATGTGTCATGAAAAAGAAGGATCTCCACATTTGAGAAACTCAACAAACCCAAATAGAACCCAAATATATCAAGAGATATATAATAGTCAAATTCTCAAAAATCAATGATAAGGACAGACTACTAAAATCAGCATGAGAAAAGCAAAGAGTCACCCAAGAAGGAGAACCAATTAGATTAAGCTCTGACTTCTCAGCAGAAACCATACAAGAAGACAATAGGATGGCATATACAGAAGGCTGAAAAGCAACAATTGACAGTGGAAGATCCTGTACCCACAAGCAAATCTACTCATGAACTAAGAAGGAGAAATTAGATCATTTGAAAAAAAAAAAAA
>NW_006399782.1:13213098-13214326 GCF_000299155.1 Elephantulus edwardii | reverse complement strand
GGCACAGGAGAGAGCAGAGTTTAGAGCTGTTGTACATAGGGTCGCTATGAGTCGCAAGCGACTCGATGTCACATAACAACAACAACAATATCACAGACTCTAGAAGAAAGGAAATTATAAGAATAAGAGCCAAAATCAAGAGGAGAGAAAACAGAAAAACAACTGAAACCATCAACTTAACAAAAGAAAGAGAAAAAACATACAACTCAAATAAGAAATGAAAGAGGTAACATCACAACTGATCCAGCCCTGAAATTAAATTGAAAATAATGGAACATTAAGAAAAGCTATACTCCAGGAGGAAATGGGTAAATGCCTAGAAACCCACACAGATGCGGAACACATGAACAGAATGAACAGACCCAACATAAAAGATGAAACTGAGAAAGCCATTATGAAAAAAATCACCCCTAAAAAAATTCCTGGCCCAGATGCCTTCACTGGTGAATTCTACAAACATTCAGGAATGAACTATCACCAGTTCTACTTAAATTAATTAAAACAATAGAAAAAGAAGGAATACTCCCAGAGTCATTCTGGGAAGCAAACATAATTCTCTTGCCAAAGCCAGGCAAAGATAATATCTCAAAATAAAACTATACACTAAAATCTCTAATGAACATAATAGCAAAGATCCTTGACAAAATCCTGGCGAATAGAATCCAACAATATATAAAATAATAATTCATTGTAACCAAGTTGGACTCATAAAAAACATGTGAATATGATTCAGCATGAGAAAATCAATTTAGTTCATCACATTAAGGAAGTATAAAAAGAATACGGTCATATGGGGACAACCATAGCTGATCTTTACCAACTTCACAAAGGGGCACTGTCTTCTCAACCACATCTACAACATAAAACCAATTCCTATAAAGTCAGTCATTCCCCCACACACTACAGTACCTCTTTCTACTCAACTCAACCCCAATCTGACTGCTTTCCTAGGTCCAAAATCCAATGTGATAGCTCACAGACCACACAGAACCATATTGGGAAAGTAAAGAGTTTATAACCTAGCTAAGTAGTGGATACAGTAACTCAGAACAGTTTCCAAAATGTGTTTACAGACATCTCAACCTTGAGCCTCACGGATATTGGCCAGCATTACAAAGCTCTCTATATTACAAAGTTATCTATGTTTCATTGATTATGCAAAGGCGTTTGACTGAGTGGGTCATAACAAACTGTGGCTGACTCTGAGAAGAATGGGAATCCCAGAACA
>NW_006399782.1:13208228-13212294 GCF_000299155.1 Elephantulus edwardii | reverse complement strand
GAGGGTGGAGGGATGGCGCAAGAGGGGAAGACCCTCTATGAGATGGATTGATTCAGTGACTGGGGTAATCGGGATGGGTGTGTCAGAGGCAGTGCAATTGGCACAGGATAGAGCAGGGTTTAGGGCTGTTGTGCATAGGGTCGCTATGAGTTGCAAACGACTCGATGGCACATAACAACAAAGTTCTCAGTCCTGTCAATTATGGCTTTCCGCATATCCTACAACCCCCAGTTTTCCAGTTGTCCAACAAACTTGGGGAAAAGGTTCTCAGCTCTGGTGCTGTGATGGGTAGCAGTTCCAAGATCAGCTCCATTTCATACTGGGTGTCTGATCTTCTGCTTCAGCTGCTATGGCTGTTGCTCTCGTTCTGAAGGATAAGTTTTATTCTTTTACTTCTGGTAACAAGGTTCCTCCAATTCTACTGATGGATCCACTCAATTTAGTAGTGAGACTAGCCAATCCCTGTGTAGACACATTCTATTCACATATTCTTGTCCATCCATGTAGCAAAGTCATATTCAATGCCTAGGAAAGCCACGCTGAAGAATGAACTCCACACAAAGAAAAGAACAAGAGCCACATGATTCTACCAGTTGATGTGGAAAAGGCATTTCCTTATAAAAACAGTCAGCCAAATACGAATTGAGGGGGATTTCCTCAACCTAGTGAAAAATACATGAGCAAAACCAAGAGCCAACATCATTCTCAATAGAGAGAGACTAAAGGCATTCTCCTTGCAAACAGGGATCAGGCAAGGATGCCCACTATCCCCACCCTTATTCAATATTGTATTGGAAGATCTAATAAGGTCAGTAAGGCAAAAGGGAAAAAAGAGGCATCCAAATTGGTAAAGAGGTAGTGAATTTGTCATTAGAAATGTTCTCAATATGATAGTGTACACAGAGAACCCCAAAGACTCAACAAAGAATCTGCTAGACGTAGTATACAAATGTAGTAACAGACTACAATATAAACATACAAAAAGCAGTTAGTTGGGGCGAGGAACTAGAAAGCATTATGCTAAGTGAACTAACTCAATCCCATAAGGGCAAGATCATTATTGTAGAAATAGATAATAAGTAAAATGCGTATGAGGACTTAAAGGGGGAAAGGGTGGGAAAGAAGAACAGAGAGTTGGGGGTAGGTTAGGTGGGAGGTAATCGTAGGGCCTCACAATTTGGTGGGTGAAGGTAGGGGTAGGTAAAGAAAATGAGAAAGATCCAGTGTGAAAAACAATATATACAAACTTTGTAAGTAAACCAGTATAAAATTTTTAAAAGTGTTAGAAAAGAACTCTCTCCGAAAGATACTGATCAAGGGTTAAAAAAAAAAAATACAATTTCTCAGGAAAAAAACCAAAGAAAGTATGAAAAAGGAAACTAGTAAATCAATACCAATTACAGTAGTCAACCACAAGATGAAATATTTAGGACTAAGCCTAACTAGAAACACAAAAGACCTTTAGAAGGAAAATTACAGAACACTACTACAAGAAACAATAAGAGACCTAACTAAATGGGAAAATATTCCCTGCTCATGGATAGGAAGAGTGAATATTAGGAAAAGTACAGTTCTACCCAAAGCAAACTACAGGTTCAACATAATTCTAATAGGAATAATAAATTAATTCTTCAAGAATATAGAAAAGGTAATTTCCAGTTTCATTTTGATAGAAGAGATACGCAGAAAAAGTGAAGCTCTTTTGAAAAAAATTAAGTGGGAGGCATAAGACTCCCTGACCTCAAAACCTACAGCACATCCACAGTAATCAAAACAGCATAGTACTGGAACAATGACAAACACACGTTTTTTGTTGTTATGTGCCATCAAGTCTCCTGGGACCCCATAGTGACCCTATGTACACCAGCTCTGAATCCTGCCCTGTCCTGAGCCAGTCTCCCTAATTCAGACACACCAACCCCCATCGCCCCAGTTGCTCAATCATCTGGGTCTTCTTCTCCACCCTTCTGAGCATGATGTTCTTCTCCAAGGATCCATCTCTCCTGGCCACATGCCCAGAGTATGTGAGACAAAGCTTAAAAATCCTGGCCTCCAAGGAGAAACTTGGTTTCACCCTCTCCAAGACAGACGTAATTTGTTTTCTTGACAGTACATGGTATATTCAAGACTCTTTTCCAGCATCACAACTCGAAGGTATCCATTCTTCTTCTGTCATCCTTAGTCATCATCCAGATCGCTGATGCATAGCAAGTAATTGTGAAGACCACAGCCTGGATTAGATGTACCTTAGTCTCTACAATGACATTGTTGCTTTTCAGTACTCTAGAGCAGATTTTTTTTTCCTTACCCTGACAGCAGATCTTCACAATGCAATTTGTCTTTTGATTTCCTGACAGCTGGTGCCAAGAGTGTTGATTGTAGAACTGAGCAAACTGTAATTGTAAATAACCTCAATCTCTATCTATCATGGTGCTGCCAGTTGGCCCAGCAGTGAGAATCTTTGTCTTCCTGATGTTGAGGTTTAATCCATAGTGAAGACCTTCTGCAGCAAGCACTCAACGTCCTCCTCAGTTTCAGCAAGCATATACATAATGGAATAGAACCAAGAACCCAGAAATCAGCCCATCTACCTATATGGTCAACTTATATTTGACAAGAAAACAAAACGCATCAAGTGGAGAGCACTGATCAATAGTATCTAAATATATAAAATATAATGTATATGAATGAGTATTGTAATGTGAAAGTCTGCTGTTAGGGACCTCTACAAAGTACTGATGAGCAATGGTGTCTCTCTGGACACTAAGGTGCGTATTATACAGGCCATGGTCTTTGCTATCACTTGTTATGCATCAGAGCATGGGATAGTGACTAAGGAGGATAGAAGCAGAATTGATGCCTTTGAGCTGTGGTGCTGGAGAAGAGTATTGAGGGTACCATGGACTGCTAGGAAAACAGATTCACCCTGGAAAGGGTCAAACCAGGATGCTCCCTGGAGGCAAGGATTCTGAGGCTCCATCTAACATACTTTGGACATGTTGTAAAAAGGGACTGGTCCTTGGAGAGGGACATCATGCTTGGTAGGGTGGAGAGAGAGCGCAAGAGGGGAAGACCCTCTATGAGATGGATTGATTCAGTGACTGGGATAATCGGGATGGGTGTGTCAGAGACAGTGAGATTGGCACAGGACAGAGCAGATTTTAGGGCTGTTGTACATAGAGCCACTATGAGTCACAAGCGACTTGGCAGCACATAACAACAACATATGAATGAGTGTGTGAAACACAATGTAAAATAAAGATTATATAAAACACAGTGTTCATGAATAAAACATCATGTAGATGAACGATTATGTGCAAACAAATAAATTAAAAGAAAAAAAATCTAAGAAAAAGCAAAATAGCATAAGGGTTCAAAGTCCCAGGAATAGCACAGTATCTAGTACAAATGAATATGTGCTTGTTGTGTGAATAAATAAGAGACTAAAAACTAAGGTAAAGGATTGCTGTCATGCAATATTGTTTACTACATTTGATAGCTATCATAATTATTTTTAAGTGCCTTGGAATCAAGTATGTCACATAGTGACCCTATGAACAACAGATCTGAGCCCTGTACTATCCTGAGCCATCCTCACAATCTCTGACACACTTGAGCCCATTGCTACACTATGTTAATCTATGTCATTGAGGGTCTTCATTTCTTTCACCAACCTTCACCATTCCAAGCATACTGTCAAATTCTAAGGACTAAACCCTCCTAACAACATGTCCAAAGCTTTGGTAGCATTACCTCCAAGGAACATTCCGGTTGCATTTTTCTCTAAGGTTGTTCTTTCAACAATCCATGGAATAGATATTCCGTTTATTTCTCTGACACCACAACTCTTAAAAGGACTTAATTTCCACATAATCAGAAATCCTACAAAATATACGTTTTAAAAAATTACTGTGGGTGGATCCAAGATGGTGGCAGAGGCAGAGACAGTGTGGTGAGCTGCGGGAGCAGCAAACCACTTAAAGCAGGGCCATTATGGCCTTCCACAGACTTCAGCTTATTGATAATCGAACACTTAAACAGTTGATGACTGGCCCTCAGTGAAGAT
>NW_006399782.1:13194773-13206288 GCF_000299155.1 Elephantulus edwardii | reverse complement strand
TCCCCCCACCGACCAAACTGTGCAGCTCTGCAACTGCATCCTGGCCCATCCTCACCCTTCTGCCCCCAACCCTCACCTCCTTGTACCCCCAATACGTTTTTCCCAATTAAAAAAAATTACTGTCAAAAGTATTGCGTCCAATTTCGCACTGGAGACTATATTCCAAATCCCGAAACATTGTAGACTGTTGCTTGACACAATCATGAATCTTTGCTGCACTCTAGTGGAAGAAAGGGTGTAAAGCATATAAAAGTTATGCGCAGCTAAGTGATTTACTATCTTAAAAATTCAAACAATTTTTCAAGCCAAGTATTTTTACAAATACCCTATCTTATATATTTCCCCAAAATATCTCACAATGAGCATCCATATATCAAGTAACGTATTTCTTTGCTTTATACACTATACTGGTCTTTCAAGGACATCAGTCATATGAAGTACAATAAATAATACAGAGTATGTTAAAAGTAACAACTAAAATTTATTAAAAGTACAGAAGTATATCTTTAAAATATAACAAGTATAAGGAGTGGTGAAGTTATTCTACTAGTTAGATTTTTTTTTTTTGGTTAGTCTATCTGGTCTCCACATTTCAAGCAAAATGCAAACCACAGGTTCTGCAGAGATCTCAATTCTATCTACAAATTTTTCTGAACACAATTCTATCTACAATGTTTTCTGAGCACAAAGAATATTAAGCAACTGGGAAATAGAAGGTATGTGGAGCACACCAACATGAAAAAGACAGTGTCTCCACGTAATAAGAAAGATGCCAATTTAGAGACAGAGATAGTGTGTGTGTGTGTATGTGTGTGTGTGTGTATTAGTAAGTAAAATGGAGAATAAAGGATCAGAATACTGCTCCAGTGGTGGGAAAATTCAGAAACATGGAAAACACTGCATGGTTCAAAATCAGGAAAAGAGTGCTTCAGGGATATATCCTGTCTCCATTATCTATTAAATCTACAGCATAACATCATTCAGGAGGCTGGATTTTATGAGGAAGAATGTGACATCAAAACTGGAGGAAGACTCGTCAACAACTTACATTATGCAGATGACATAATTTTGCACGCATAGACTGAGGAGAATGTGAAGCATTTGCTATAGCAGGTCAAAGACTGTAGTAGCCAATATGGATTGAAGTTTAACATTAAGAAAACAAAGATTCTCAGCACTAGGTCAATTGGCTCATGATAGATGAAGAAGAGGTTGAGATTGTTAATAGCTTCAACTTGCTTGGTTCCACAGTCAAGACTCTCGGCACAAGAGTGGTGAGAGAAGATCTTCACCCTGAAACCTACAGGGTTCCTTTTCAGCAGGAAGTAGCTAAGAGAATACGCCATCTCCTTTTCCTTATGAATCAGGGTGAAGTCTCTCTCAGGGAGGAGTGATAGGGAATGGCAAAGGACACACTGACAAAGGAGATTAATCAGAACTGGCTTTGACAAGCACTGTGGCAACTGGACAATTAAAACAGACTTTCGGGGGGGGAAAGAAGAGCGAACTGGGGGGGAGGGTAGAGAAAATAGTGCAACAATGAATGAATGAAAACCCCAAATCTCTGTAAATATTCATTAAAACTAATAAAATTTAATAATTTTTTTAAAAGATTAGTTTTGCTGGGAAAATCTACTGTCAGAGACCTCTCCAGAGTGCTGAAGAGCAATGATGTTAGTCTGACAACTAAAGTGCACCTGATTCAGGCTATGGTCTTTGCAATTACTTGCTATATATCATAGAGCTGGACTAAGGATGACAGAAGAATAATTGATGCCTTTGAGTTGTGGTGCTGGAGAAGAGAGTTGGACATACCATACCCTGCCAAGAGAACAAATAGGTCTGTCCTGTCCAAAGTTGCTCTTTGGAGGCAAAGATTTTGAAACTGTCTCAGATACTGAGGGATTGGTCCTTGGAGAAGGACATCACACTGGGAGAGATGGAGGTACAGTGCAGGAGAGGAAGATCCTGGAGGAGATGGATTGACACAATGACTGCGGTAATAACAGAAGATGTGTCAAGACTATGAGATTGGCTCAAGAAAAGGCAGGGTTCCAAGCCATTGTGCATAAGGTTGCAATGAGTCTCTCAGGAGACATAACAACAATAGTCACAGAACCAAAAAGAATTGGTTCACACTAAACCATTTCAGGAGAAAATATAAACTTAAGAACCAAAGGTGCTCATAGAAGAAGTCAAAACTACACTGAAAATGCTTATGGAAAAAAATGTTCCAGGAACTGACAGAGTGAGTATCTACTAAAATGTTTTTAACGAATGAATACTGTAAGTGATCACATGTCTATGCCAAGAAACTTGGAAGACAATTACCTGGCCAACCAACTGGAAGAAATCCATATTTGCATCCATTACAAAGAAAAGTGCTTCAACATAATGAGAAAACTATAGAACACTATCATTAATAAAATATGCAAGTAATATCTTGCTGAAGATAAGTTGAAAAGTGACTGGAGCAGTACATTAATAGGGAACCACAAAAAATTCAAGTAGAATTCAGAAGAGAATATGGACCAAGGAATATCATTGCTGATATCTTGGCCGATAACAGATGCTGTAAGAAAAATGTTTGGCTGTGTTTTATTGACTGTAAAGGCATTAAGTTGTGTGGATCAAAGCAAATTATGGGTAATGTGTAAAGAGTGAGAATTCTAGAACAACTCATTGTGGTCCTGTAGAATTTGCACATATCAGAACAAGGGAATAAATACTATGAGTACCTAACAGCAGTAATATAAATATGGACACATATGTTTGATGGAGGAAATTTTTAATGGATATGCAAAAACAGTCAGTAAAGGTTATCTCTCAAATGTTTGTGGTGTGGTTTTTTTTTCTATTTGCTTATCTCATTTTCTGCAATGATTGTATTTGGCAATAAAAATATAAATTTACAAGGCATCAAACCACAGTCTGCCACCTGTTATACTCATTTTATGCTAAACACAACTTCCTTTTGCCTTCGAAATCTTAAATAAATAAGGCAGACAAAAAACACCATTTGATTATTTGCTACATTCTGGGCGCTATCTTGGGCACTACTTCTTAGGTACAAATCACTAACTGATCTTACTTCAAAGTACCCATATTCGTACTTTCTGATCCTATGTCAGGTGACCTGAGCACCAACCCTTCCTCTTGCATTTTGATCATAATTGTTTTTACTTGGATTATTAGTCTCACCTCCAACTGCTGAATTAAAAGCCTAATAAAGTAACATAATGCCAATGGTTGGCCTGCGTGAATGATTTTAGACTTTGGAGGACAAAGTAAAAGTTTTCATCAATTACCACACCTCTCTACTCGCTTTACTCCTAATCTTGCCGTGATTTTTTTCATTATTTCACAGGGACTGATCTAATCTCAAAACTGGAAACGCACTCGCTACCATCAATTATAAATTCTCTATTTATTACATATTCCATCTGGAATCAACCCCTATATTTCTTAATCTCTTTTCTAGAATTCTAACTTGGTCTGTCCTCCTCCTCCTAATCATATTTTATAAGACCACTAAATGATGTGCTTTTAGAACTCATTCTCCCTGAGTTCTCTTTCCTCTCTCTGGCCATCTAGCTGTTGTTGTGTGCCATCAAGTCAGAACCAACTCATAGCAGAGCCTCTAGTGGGTTTTCAGAGGCTGTAAATCTCAAGGGAGGGGCTTGCCTGTCTTTCTCTCCTGGAGCAGCTGGTGAATTAAAACCATATACCTGAGTGTTGCCAGTGCATTTCCTTACCACTAGGCCACAGAGCTGCCTGGCCATTCAGCCAGAGATTATAAATCTAACGAGGCAAGAAAACACCTTGCAGCTGGAGTTTTCACATTCTGAATCAATTCTTTCATGAAGAGAGTGAAAACAGCTGTTCATGTGTTCCTCAAGAGAGGATACACATACACCAATGAGAGGCCAAGAGACATACAGGATGAAACAGCAGCAAAACTCTCATCCTATTAAATGTGAGAAGAAATCCAGATGAAGGTGGTAACGTGGTGATAGATTGGCCTGTCAGGACCACTGAAAATTTAACGGTACAGCACTGTTTGCAGAGACAGCCCTTAGTATGATTTTAAAAACAATTAAAAACAACACTATAATATGGTTGACTCACCCAACCAAATTACTATTACTAGTTAGAAAATAACTTTGAATATGGCTGGCACTTACACAGTGCCCAGCACTAATGTAAAGCTGAACAGTACAGCTATGACCCCAGACAAAAGTCAGTACCACCATGAATTTGATTTTTTTTTAATCCCCCCCTTCATCTCACTAGTTTATTTTGTCCTGGAAAAGATAGTTACTTTTTGATTTATTTATTAACCTTTTTAATGTGAGTGAGAATGTCTAAGTCATATTAGTGTTTCATTTAATCATCGATATGTATTTTTCTACAACGTTGGTTGCAATTCAATTATTATTCTAGAAAAATATTGTATTCAATCTTGAATTGCTATTAGGGTGAGATGGTATCTCACTGTTGTTTTGATTTGCTTCTCGCTGATTGTTAGGGATTTTTTTTTATTTTTTATCATTTTTTTATTTAATTTTAATGAAAATTTACAGAGACTTTGGATTTCCATTCATTCATTGTTGCACTTTTCTCCTTGCCCACACCTCCCTTCCCAGTTCGCTCTTCTCTTTAAAAAGTAAAAGAAAAATTCTTCCATTGTTATACAATCCTCCTCCAAGTCCTCTCCAATGTGCAGCCTTCATTCTGGACTCCTGTCATACAGTAATACCTAATCATATATCCCTTTTAAACAGTTCTCTCCCTCGTCAGTTTCAATGCAGTATACATAATTTATCCCATCTTTCTCAGTCTTCACTCAGCCCCGATGTCAGTTCCGATTTACAACAATAGTCCAATGCAATATTTGTCCTTTTGTGATTGAGATATTTCACTCAGCATAATGTCTTCCAGGGTCACCCATTTTGTATATTATTTCATGAGTTCCTTGTTTTTCAATGCAGTGTAATATTATTCCATTGTGTGACTATACCACAGCTTATCTATATATTCTTTTGTTGATGGGCACTTGGGTTGTTTCCAACTTTTTGCTATTGTGAACATATCTGCTTGAGTGGCAGTTATGGTGTCTTTAGGGTATATTCCCAGTAGTGGAATTGCTGGGTCAAATGGTATTTTTATCTACAACTTTTTGAGAAAGCGCCATACACCCTTCCATAGTGGTTTAATGAAAGTTTACAGAGACTTTGGAAAGATGGTCTTCACGCAGTTTGGTTGTATGCCCATCTGCTGACAATTTTGTTAATTAGCTCCTATTTCCCTCAACTGCGGTGAGCTTCCTCAAATGCAAGGAAGGTACAACTCCAGTGTATCAATCCAGTTCGCGGAGGCCTGATTGCCAAGTGGTGATCAAGACGCTGTAGCCGTGAGCGCAGGGAAATCACCTCATCCCAAGCCCACCAGAGCCTACTGCAGCGGTACCGCGCTCCCCTGTACTCCTCAAGTTCCAACTGCACCACACAGGCTCCAACTGCACCCCACCTGCAACTGCCAAGCTCTCCCTGGAACGAAGGGCATCCACCGAACAAAGGGCTCAGGAAACGTCATCATGAACACTCCGCGTGATGACCAGCGAGCACGTGATAGCCAGGTAGCTGATCCACCACCGCGCCTGGCAACCAACGCCAGCCCTAGACACCGCAGAAAATGGAAAAAGAGCCGCCGGAAGAGCCCTCTGAACACACAGACAAGGCAGCTGCAGACCATACTGACTTGCTGGAAGAGGACAACTTGACAAACAAGGCTGAAGAAGACACCGATTACCACACCACTGGTCATGACATAACTGAGCAGGCTGTCCCAAATGCATCCCACACGGCTGATTCCAGTACATACAGCGAACATGAAGGGAAAGCTTCTGACCTAACCGAGGCCACGGGATCAACCCTGGATGACAACGGCAAGAGCAGAGAATCTGATAAGGTTTACCAAACAATCACGGATGACCAGGAACCTAGTCAAACTGATAACGTAGAAGAAGATAATCTCAAGATATCGGGTCAGGCTGACCAAAAAAATTATGATCCGATTTCCCACAGATTGCCCAGCCAGGATGAACCAAGACCTTCTGATCAGATGGAAGAAAGTTTCTCTCCTGAGCCTGAAGACACTCGCCACACATTGTCTGAAGTCTCAGAGGAAAGAACTTCTGTACAGGTTGACCACAGATTGTCCAGCCCTAGTGATGAAAGACTCGAGGACCAGACATCTCACCAAGACACTGAACTAGCTGAGCAGGAAGATGGCTATAATAAAGCCAACGGGGAGAATCGAGCTGATGAGCAGTTTGACCACTTAATGTACAAACAGGATGGCCAAATTGAAGATTACCTGGCTGATGATGGAATCTTTTTCAATTTTGACTACAAAACATTGAACCTGTTTGAGGATATCAGTCAGAACAAAGAAGCTGACAGAAAAATAGAGTCCTGCATATTTGAAGAGAGGCCCCAAAACCTCAGTAGCTCCAAAGTTTCAGTTGCAATAGAAACTGAAAGTGATAGTCTTACCCTTCTTGAAAACTGCAAACCATTTGACAACAAATTAATCAGTTATCTTCAAGCAAAAGATGAAACCCTTTCCCAGATGTCTTCCCTTATGCCATCCACTTTGAACAAAAATCTCTCTGGTCAAAAAGTCTCTGAAGCCTTAGAAGCCAACCTGGTGAGTTAAAGGAATATTTTGTTATCTACCTAGGAGGTTGGAGGTCTTCTAAAGGCTTATGGTTGGTAAGAGGGTAGAGTAATATGTTGGATCAAGGATAAGGAATAAACCCACATGTTGAAGGACAGTAGAAGATTGGGAAGTAAAGAGGGTTTTAGCTGTCACTACTCTTGAGTCCAGTCAGGTATGATCAATAAATCAGAATTCAAAACACTCGGATTTTGAATCTGATTAGTTCTGTAACACTAAATACTCCCTCCTACTCCCTGGTTTCTAATAAGAGAAAGCAATCTGGAGTAAGTAGGAAATTCCTTTGAATGGAAAAGTATTTTGAGTGGATAGGCTACTTAAGGAATTTATGTTGCCTAGGAGGCAAGGATTCTGAAGCTTCGTCTGACATCCTTTGGACATGTTGCAAGGAGGGACCAGTCCTTGGAGAGGGATGTGATGCTTGGGAGGGTAGAAGGGCAATGCAGGAGAGGAAGACCATCAATGAAATGGATTGATTCAGTGACTGGGGTAATGGGGGTAGGTGTGTCAGAGACAATGAGATTGGCACAGGATAGAGCAGGGTTTAAGGCTGTTGTGCATAGGGTCACTATGAGTTGCAGGTGACTCGACAACACGTAACAACAACAGAAGATCAACTGGGTCTCATAGAAAAATGGTCTTTTTCTACAACTTTTAGAACACATTCAGATCCTTTCAATACTAGATGTCACTGATAACAATAACAAACATTTCTCAGGTTTTACAAGTTCATAAAGACTCTTTGGGGGTATGTCCATTTCAGGATTATGCTTCACAATTTGACCAAGAAAAGCATGTTCATGAACAGAAGGTAGCTGATCAGAAGAAACTCTTTCCTCAAGCGTATCAGGATCCTTATCAGCTTGCACTCCGCTACATGGAAAAGCACAACATTCTACAAATATTCCAGGTACAAGTCTGGATCCTTCTCCCTAGTTGTTATTTTTACAGCAATTGTTATTTAAAAGGACCGGGCCCAACTTTGTTGTGGCTAGGTGCCTTTGAGACCAAGACCCAGAAACCCTGTGAATAACAGATCTGAGCCTTGCCCTAGCTTGTACCATCCACATAGTCACTTTGTCAATCTAAGCCTCTTTCTCTTCAAAAAGTGTATAACACACATGAGCTCTTCCCCACATGCTTATCCTAGGCTATAAATATCTATTCAGAACGTTTCCTTATGGTTAAAGATTAAAGATTTGGGATTCCCATATACCCTGTGTTCGTTTTCTCTCTCTCTCTCTCTCTCTCTCTCTCTCTTTCTGTCTCTCTGTCTCTCTCTGTCTCCCTCTCTCTGTCTCTCTCTCTCTCTCTTTCTCGTGTGTGTGTGTGTGTGTGTGTATGTTTGTGTAATAAAACTTCCTGTTTTTTTAAAAAGGTAAAATTTTAACCTAGGATTCAAGAGGCCCAAGAAATAACAGTTGCTAAAAAAGAGATGTAATGTACTTTAAAAGTCACCAAATATATTAAGATGTATTCATCAAAGGCAAATGCTGGGAGGGGTGCAAATGCTGAACACTAAATGAACTATACTGTGATATTAAGCCTTTCAGAAAGGTTAGAGATCAGATATGATTCTTGATAAGGAAAGGATGAGTCTTAAAATTTGAACCAGACTAGGAAAATGATGGCAACATCATGAAAGATGGGAAAAAAGATTGAAATTATTAATTATAGTCTTTTTTTAGATCCACAATCAAGACCCGTACTAGCAGGAGTCAAGAAAGCAAAAGATGGATTGCAGTGAGGAAATCTATTGTGAAGGACCCTTCAAAGCCCTAAAGAGTAAATAAGCCATTTTCAAAACATAAGTGTATCAAATCCAACCCTTGGTATTTTCAGTTGTTTCCTGTGGATCCAAAAGTTGTACAGTTACTAAAGACCAAGGAAGACTCAATGCCTGTGAATTGTATTCTTGACCTGATATAAGAACAAACAAGTCTGCTTTGGAGAGCGTGAAGCAGGCAGGATGCTTCTTAAAAACGAAGATGATAACGTGCCCAAAATAAATGAGATGAAGTTTTACTATCTTGGTTTCTAAGAAGTACATATAATACCATGCAGGGAAGATACTATGATCACCAAGGTCATTTTCCCAGGGTGAGGCTTTTCCATTACATTCCAGATGTGCTGACCCCTGCAATTTCCCCAAATATGGGAAACTTGACTGCATAATTTGTGGTAGTGGGGGACTACCATATTTGTGGTAGTGTATTCACACTATCCCCAGGGCTGGGTGGGGGATTATTTAATAAAAGTAGACATATATATGTACACACACACACACACACACACACACACACACACACAGAGTTTGTGTATGAGTATGTCTTGTTGTTAGGTGCCATCAAGTTGAGTCTGACTCATAGCAACCCTATGAACAGCCAACCTGAAACCTGCCCTATCCTGTGCCATCCTCACTATCTCTTAAACACTCAAGCCCATTGCTGAAGTCACTGTATGAATCCATCTCATTGAGGGTCTTCCTCTCTCCTTTGCTCACCCCTCATTTTTCCAAGCATGGTGTCCCTCTCCAAAGAATAGCCTCACCTAGCTACATGTCCTTGGAAAAATATATCAAGCTGGGAAAGGTCAATGAAAGAGAAGAAGACTCTCAACAAGATAGCTTGACAAGGCAGAGATCTTGAAGATGATGCATGTCAGGGCAAGGTCCAGATCTGGTGATCATCGGGTCACTTTGAGAGATATTTGAGTCAGTGGCACCTAAGCACAAGAAAACAATAGTAAGGAGGATGCTGGGTATTACAAAGGAGAGAGAAAAGGGAGCTTTGGTGGCCTAGTAGCAAGAAGTTGTGCTGCAATCCCAAACACTCACGATTAGAACCCCCCAGATGCTCCACTGGAGAAAGAGGGGCAATCTCCTCCAGTGCCATTCAGATCTCATTCACTGGTATACAACAACAAAAACAACCAAAAAAAAAAGAAGAAGAAGAGCAGGAGGAGGAGGAAAGAGCTTATAAAAAGGCAGGGGTATAAACTTTTCAAAAAACTATTTATGAAGCCATGCTCTTTAAAGGGAGAAAAGAATTAAAAGTAACTTCTAACTTCCAAAATCACAAATCTCATTGACCTCAGGATATGGTGCTAATCTCCCTCCTGGTTCACATATTGCTTACTGGGTTATATTTGTTTACCTTGCCTGCCATGTTTAATGTTTGTATTATTAACATATTAATGCATGTAATTCCATATATAAGGTCAGGTAATGTGGTATAAATTTATTCTAGTGTTTCTTCTAAGTGGTTGTTTTTATATTATCATTGTAGTTGTTGTCAGCCCATTGTTACATAGTAATGTATGTTGTTACATATATGTTGTTGTTGTCTCTGACATACCCTGACCACATGGCCATAGTCGCTGGGTTAATCCATCTCATCCAGGGTCTTCCTTTCCAATCATGATGAACTTCTCCTAAGACTGTTCCTTCCTGCTGACATGCCTAAAGTGTGTGAGATGGAGTTTCAGAATCCTAGTCTCCACAAGAGCACACTGGTTTCATCCTCTACAAGACAGACCTATTTATTTTCTTGGCAGTCCATGGTATGTTCAGCACTCTGCTCCAGTACAACTCAAAGATGTTGATTCTTCTTCTGTCATCTTTACTCATTGTCTAGCTGCACAGCAAGCAATTGAGATGACCATGGCCTGGATCTGATGCACCTTAGTCTCTAGATTGACATCATTGCTCTTTAGTACTCTGGAGAGATCATGGCAGATTTTTTCCCAATGAAACTCTTCTTTTTTTTCCCTAACTGCTGGTGCCAAAAGTATTGATTGTGGATCCAAGCAAGATGAAATCATTGAAAACCTCAATGACATTTATTGGTCCTGTGGTGAGGATCTTTGTTTTCTTGATTTTGAGATCCAATCCATATTGAAGGCTGCAGTCTTTAGTCTTCTGCAGCCAATGCTTCAAGCTTTCCTCAGTTTCACCCGAGAAAGGTGTGTGTGTGTGTGTGTGTGTGTGTGTGTGTGTGTGTGTGTGTTACATGACATATGACTATAGCTATAGAATTCAAGATTCAGGTCTTTTGTTCACAGGGTTGCTATGAGTCATGCTCAACTTGACAACACTTAACAACAACAAATTACATCTATATAACCTGTTGTTGTATATGCACTAATTTTGTAGTACTGGTTGTTGTTAACAATGCAGTAAAGTGACAGACAAGCGCTAAACTAATAAGAACAATTATAAACAAGCAAGACTATAGATACTTAAGCTATAAAGTAATTAGCAATATGCAGGTCAATACAAGAAACTGACAGACAGATAAGTCTTGTACCTCTAATCAAGCATATGAATATCATGTTGCTGGAATCAATAAAAGCCTGTGGCAGAGTGGCAGGATGGGACTCTGGCTGGGTGTTGAAACATTCTGGCAAGACCACTGGCTGCCATGGTAGGGTCACATTGCAGATGTGAATATTAAGGTGACAGTGATGCCACAGCTAAATCTTTGGTACTGGTGCTCCCACAAGCAAAGAAGAAGGAGTATTGTAAAAAAAAAAAAAAGAAGAAGAAGAAGAAGAAATGCCAAATTCTGGACTAATCCTACTGTAAAATAAGAGGCCCAACAAGCAAGGGGTATTATCTAAAAGGGTCTTCCTTTTAAGTGTGTGGATATTATCCTATCATTGACAGCACTGTATTTCAATTCAGATCTTGAAGTGCTCTTTTTTATTTCTTTTTAAATTTTATGTTAGTTTGCATACAAAATTCTTATGCATTGTTTTTTGTTTATACACATTT
>NW_006399782.1:13191986-13193573 GCF_000299155.1 Elephantulus edwardii | reverse complement strand
TCTAACATCAGCTACAATATCCCTAGTACCACGACCCCTTCTAAACCCAGCCTGGACTTCCGGCAGTTCTCTGCTGATGTGCTGTTCCAGTCATTCATATAGTACCTCTTAAATGCTTTCCAATGTCAGCCAATTCTTTTAGACACAGTGACTCTGTATTCTAATTGCTTCCATCTTTTTTTATCTTCTTTTTTTAAATTGGTTTTTATTGGTTCACCTACATTGTTTTACACTATTCTTCATTCACATTGTGTTTCATACAGTCATTCTCATGCATTATATTTCATAAAATCAACCACCATTGGTCCTTCCCCCCTGTCTTTAACTCAAATCCTTCATACTTCCTTCCCGTTCCTTGTACCACCAAACTGTGCAACCCTATAGTTTCACCCCTATCCATCCTCAGCACCCCTTCCTTGAATTCCCACACATGTTTTACTAAGCAGCACTCAGGAGCAACAATTGCAAAAAATACTACATAATTTGGGAGAGACTGGAGAGAGCATTACGCTGCATGAACTAACACAGTCTCGTAAGGACAAATACTGCATAAGACCATTATTGCTTCCATCTTTTGATGCTTCCTGGATTATTCAAGGTTTGCCTTTAGCATCTCCCAACAGTAACAGAAATTTTATCAGTATTAACAGTAACTTTTCTCTTAAAATATTTGTGTATTTTAATTAGTGCTATGGAATGTTTAGAGTTAATGCAAACGATCACATCAAACATACCACATAACTTTTGCTCAGAACCATAATGTAGTGAGTGTCTTATGCTCTCTCTCAGCAGATCACTGAAAACTTAATTTATGAAAAGCCAGAAGACCCCTTGAGTTTTATACTGCATCAGGTATGAAATAAGAGAAAAAGAACAAATATTATTTGCTCATTTTATTATAAAATAGAATATATATTGCAGGAAAGAATACAAGTCAAAATATGTATAATTCAGTGAATTATCATGAAGTGAAACATACATGTAAATACCAGTCAACTGTGTTAAACTCAGTAATTGTGATGATTTATGTGTAGATTCTTTGTGTTTTCTACATATATCATTTGCAAAGAATGAGTTTAATTCTGAGCTTTCCAATCCTTATCTTTTCTCCTGCCCTTATCTTACTGCAGCTATTATACCTCTTCTCTCTGCCTGTCTACACTTACCTTTCTACATTATCAAATAGGTATGCACTAGTTCAACTGGCTATCATTTTTTTTTAACTCCTCTAGGCCCCCAGAGCTCTGTTTGAGTCCATCCAAGAGAAATCTTGGGGGAATAAGACGAAGTCAGTTTTATTCCCTTTGATTTTTCATTAATCTATTTTTCTTAAACTGTTAAAACTCACAGCTTATCTCAAAGCATCTTACTTTATATTACTATTCCTTCTAAATTCCACTTATCTTTTCACTTCATCTCTTTCATCCTGAGATTAGTTTGGTACTACTAGCTATGGTTGATTGTTGATCCAAGCAAGAAGAAATAATTGACAGCTTCAGTCTTTTCTCCTCTATCATAAAGTTGATTGTTAGTTCTGTGGTGAAGACCTTTGTAGTCAGGAAATCAGGATACATATTGCAGTGGGCA
>NW_006399782.1:13186525-13191236 GCF_000299155.1 Elephantulus edwardii | reverse complement strand
AGGTACAGGAGGAGATTGTCCCTCCTTCTCCAGCAGAGCATCTGGTGGATTCAAACTGCATACCTCTGGGATTGCAGTGCAGCTTCTTGCCACTAGGCCACAAGAGCTCCCTAATTGGCTTGTTTTCTTAGAAAAATTAAAGTTCTCACAATTTTATTATTAAGTTTGATGCTTTCTGTTTTCTATTTTTCAGATTGTTGTTGTTGCCATCGAGTTGTTTGTGACTCATAGCAACCCTATGTACAAGAGCCCTAAAAGCAGACACTAATAATCATATTAAAGAAATTTCCTTATAGACTATCTTCTGAGATATTTACACTCAACGTCCACATTTGTCCACACTTGAACAGGTCAGATTGACAGTGATTATCTCTTTATGCTAGTGGCCATCTCTGACTGGCTGCACCTATCTCATTCACTGGCAAAGATATTACCTCCAGACAGACATATTGGCCTAGTTTTCTCTGAAACCAGAAGAAACTCTATCCCACAATGGGTGCCCCACTCTCTGACACTCAACAGACCCAAGACCAGAGGAGGTGCTACCTGCGACCTGGCTCATAGCTCAGGGCCTCAGTGACTACTCACACAAACATAAACTCTGACCTGACTGGACTCCCCGCCACCTCCCGGCCCCCCAACTCCAATCTTCTGCTGGGTTGGCAGATACATTTCTCAGGACAGTCAGTTTGATTTCTAGTTCCTATAGCATGCATGTTTACTTTGTATTTGTTTACTTGCTTGTTTCATAAGTTGCTCTTAGGAGTACACAACATTTTGTTGGATCACCTTTCTTAGGAATGGGAATGAATTTGGATGTCTTCCAATTAGCCAGTCAGGCAGTCCTCCAAATTTCCTGGCATAAACTATGTCAAGGGCTGCATCTGTTAGTTGAAACATTTCAATTTGTATCACATCGATTTCTGGGGCATAAATATTTTGCCAGTGCCTTCAGTGCAACTTGAATATCATTCTTCATCACCATTAGCTCTTAATCATATGGAACTTCCTGAAATATTTATGTTGGCCAATTTTGTTTTTTGTTCGGTGATTTTGTGTATTTTCACCATCTTCTTTTGATGATTCCTGAGTCATTAAAGATTTTGCCCAAAGCATCTCTCAATATTGCAACTTGAGACTTGAACTTCCCCCCTGCTCCCCGGCCCTCAGTTTCTAAGCTTGAGAAATGCTAAGCCAGTTGTCCACTTTTATTCTCCAATTCCAAGTCTCTGCAGATCCTGTTATAGTATTTTGCTTTGCCTTCTCAAGCTGCCCTTTGAAATCTTCTGTTTAGCTCTTTAAATTCAGTATTTCCTTTGTTTTGGCTTCTTGACACACTGGTGCAATTTTCAGGGTCTCCTCTGACATTGGTTTTTTTCTTTTCATTACTCTTTGTAAAGACCTTTTGTTCTCTTCATGGATGATATTTTTTTATGTCATCCCACAACTAATCTGGTCTTAGATTATTGGTTTTCAGTGCTTCAAACATATTTTAATATTATTTTTAAATTCAGATGGAATAAATCAAGATCATATTTTTTCTTATGGATTTATTTTCATTTTCTTTAGCCTCAATTTGAATTTGCACATGAGTAATTGATGATCTTGAGTAGTATTTTGCTTGTATGTGATATTAATTATATTGTTTGATAGTTTCCACACTCAGATCACCTTTCTTGGAAATAGGAACAAATATGGACTATTCCAATTTGTTGGCCAGCTGTCCTTGACATTTTCTGGCAGAGACTGGTGAATGCCTCTAATGTTTCTCCTGATAATTGAAACAAGTCAGTTGATACCCATCAATTCTTGGGGCCTTATTTTTTTTACCAATGCTTTCAATGCAGCTTCTACACCTTCCTTTGTTATCATTGACTTCTGTTCATATGGTACTTTCTGAAAGTTTTCAGTGTCTGATTCAGGACATGGTCTTTTCAATTTCTTGATATGCATCTGAGAGCTGAACAGTGAATAATAATGACAGAAAAAGAATTAACACCTTTGACCTGTGGTTTTGGAGAAAAGAATTGACTATCCCATGGATGGCCAAGAGAACAAAAAGATATGTCTTGGAGAGTGCAACCAGAGTGCTCTTTGGAGGCAAGAATGATGCAGCTTAGCCTCACATAATTTGGGCATGTTGCTAGGAAGGGCTTATTCCTTGGAGAAAGACATGATGCTGGGAATGGTGGAAAGTAAGTGAAGGAGAGGAAGACCCTCAACCAGGTGGCTTGACAGTAACTGCTGCAATGCGCTTTTGTGTGTCAGGCAATGTGAAGCTGAAACAGGACAGAACAGGTTTTAGATCTTTTGTTCTTAGGGTTGCTATGAGTTGTACTTAACTAGATGGCACCAAAAAATAACAACTGGGATGTGATGGTATCTCATTGTGGTTTTTTATTTTCATCTCTCTTATTGCCAGTGATTTTGAGCATTTCTTCATTTGTCTATTGACTATTTGAATAGTTTTTGATCCTGTGCAACAAACATTTCACGCCCTACTCACGGTCAGCAAGCAAGATTGTATCAACTGCATAAGTTATTTGAGTCTTTTTCTGATCCACATGCCACACTTTTCTTCATATAGTTCAACTTCTCAAATGATTTATTCTGCATAAAGATTGAATAGATATCGAGAAAGTATACAACTCTGACACACACCTTTCCTGATTTTAAATCAGTGTTTTCCCTTGATCTGTTCATACCCTAGATTCCTGGTCTACATATAACTTTTTGTCTGAGCACAACCAAGTGTTCTAGGAATCCCATTCTTCTCAATTTCAGTCATAATTTGTTATTATCCACAGTCAAAAATTCCTTCGCATAGTCAATAAAACAGAAACAGGCATCCTTCTGGTATTCTTTGCTTTCAGCCAAGATCCATATGACATCAGCAAAGATATCCCTTTGCTATTACTTCTTCTAAGTCCAGCCTGAATTTCTGGCAACTCTCTATCCATGCACTTTAATGATCTTCGGGGTACTGGCTTCTGCTTTACCTGATTGACAACAACCTACAGCCAACACCAGTCCAGGATGCACTCAGCATACACGAACAGTTGTGAGAAAATTCCATATAAACCTCCAAGTGAAATTTCAAAAGGAGGTAACACATTGGAAGGATAAAAGGCTGAATTCAATTAGTAGAACATAAAATTAGAGATGTGGAAGACAAATGCTGTGATAATTTTTTAAAAAATGTTTGTTTTAGAGAAACAACAAAAAGAAAAAAACAAAGGGGGGGAAGCAGAGAGAGAGAAAATGACAAAAGCAAACACACTTTTGTGAAAACCCACAAAAGGAGTAACTTAGGTGTGATTGGAATTTCAGAACAGGAAGGGAAAAAATAGCTGAAGATTATTCTAGAGGAGAATTAGAACCTATAAATTATGTCTTTCATCAGTTTTTGCAAGTTTTCTGTCATTTCTTCAAATATTTTCTTTACCCCATCCTCTGTCTCTTCTATTTATGAGACACAAAGTATTTGTTTCCTTTTGTCTTTCTTCTTCAAAATACTGTATTTTAACACAAATAACACATGAATTATATAAATTCTTTACCAACTGTGCAGCCCTTGGCACATTAGTTTCCTATTCAGGCTGCACATGTTATATTACTGTTAAAAAAGAGATTTCCTTCTTATACTATACATATTTAAGGCTTATCACATAAATTTAAATATATGCCTTTGTATTTTATCTTATTCAGGATAGTTTCTCATTTTCACTATGATTTCTTTTCAACTCATGGAGATTTTTTATATTAGATTACATTATTAGATCTAAATTATTAGATATTGGATTTTCTAGTGGTGTTTTGATCTGCAATTCAATTACTTTGATGGTATAACTTTGAAAGATTTCAGGTATTTAAAAAGTATTGTGTTGTTTTATGAGACACAGCATATGATTAATTAGAAATAATTTAAAGTCAAAAAACTTAATTTTTCAATTGGAAAGTGTTGTAAATATATCTGTTAGCTAAGTTTTGCTGAGCAGTTGCTCAAGTTCACAATCAATTCACGATTGTGGATTTGCCTATTGTCTATATTGTTGTTAAGTTTCAAATCATAATGACATTATGGAAAACAGAATAAAACATTGCCTATCTTGCATCATCCTCATAATCATTGCTGTATTTGAGCCCACTGTTGCAGTCAGTGGGTCAACTTAGCTTTTTCAGAGTGTTCCTCTTTTATACTGACCTTCTACTTTATCGAACATGATGTCTTCCTTCAGGTTCTAGCCCTGCCTGATAATATGTCCCAAGGCTATGAGACCAAGTCTCACAATCCCCCATTCTAAGCAGCATTCCAACTGTGATTCTTCCAATAAAGATATGTTCATTCTTCCGACAGTCTGTGGTATATTCCGTATCATTTAGCAAGAGCATAATTCAAAGACATGAAATCTCAATTCTTCCTTATTCATTGACTAATTTTCACATGCATATGCAGGAATTCTACTGAAGATTATCCAAAAACAACTGGGACAGCACATCAGCAGAGAACTGCCAGAAGTCCAGGCTGGGTTTAGAGGGGGTGATTATACTAGGGATATTGTAGCTATTGTAGATATTAGATGGATCTTAGCTGAAAGCAGGGAATACCAGAAGAATGTCTGTGTTTCATTGATTATGCAAAGGCATTTGACTGTGTGGATCATAACAAACTGTTGCTGACTCTGAGAAGAATTGGAATACCAGAACACTT
>NW_006399782.1:13184034-13185615 GCF_000299155.1 Elephantulus edwardii | reverse complement strand
CAATTGATGCAGAAAAGGCCTTTGACAAAATCCAACACCCTTTCCTGATTAAAACACTCAACAAAATAGGATTAGAGGGGAATTTCTTCAACATAGCAAAAAGTATGTATGCAAACCCAAGGGCCAAGGTTAAAAGCATTCCCTAGGCAAGGATGACCACTGTCACCTCTCTTAATCAATATTGTTTTGGAGGTCTTAGCGATAGCAATAAGACAAGAGAAGGGAATAAAAGGTATCCAAATTGGAAAAGAGGAGGTAAAATTATCTCTCTATGCAGATGCCATGATAGTATACTTAGAAAACTCTAGAGACTCAGCAAGAAAACTATTGGACACAGTGGACCAATTTAGCAAAGTGGCAGGATAAAATATCAACGTACAAAAATCAGTTGGATTTCTCTACAGTGACAAAGAGAATACAGAGCCAGAACTAAGAAAAATAATATCCTTCACAATAGCTAATCACAAGATTAAAAACTTGGGAATAAATTTAACCAGAAGCACAAAGGATCTAGTCAAAGAAAATTAAAAAATATTGCTACAGGAAACAAAAAGAGACCTTGAGAAGTGGAAGAATATCCCTTGTTCATGGATAGGAAGACTCAATATTGTGAAAATGGCAATACTACCAAAGGCAATTTACACATTTTAATGCAATCCCAATACAAATACCAATCCCATTCTTTAATGAGATGGAAAAGGCAATCTCCAGATTCGTTTGGAATGGAAAGAAGCCCCAAATAAACAAAGCACTCCTTAAAAATAGAAAAAAAGGCAGGATGTATCTCACTCCCTGATTTCAAATCCTACTACACTGCCATGGTGGTAAAGAATACCGGTACAATTACAGACACATGGACCAATGGAATAGAACTGAGAACCCGGAGTTCAGCCCATCTATCTATGGTCAACTGATTTTTGACAAGGAGATGAAATCAGTTAAGTGGAAAAACAATAGCCTTTTTAACAAATGGTGTTGGCAAACTTGGAAAAGTATCTGCAAAAGACTCAAGCAAGATGCACACCACTCCATAGACAAAACCTAACTCAAGGTGGATCATGGATCTAGGACTAAAACCAAGGGCTATAAACTTCATTACAGAAAAGCTAGGAACAACACTAGAAGTCCTAATCCACAACATAAGCAGTCTTCCAAGTATCCTGAAAAACCTACAACCAGGAGAATATAAAATAGATGAATGGGATTTTCTAAGAATCAAATCCCTATGCACATCCAAAAATTTCTCCAATAGGGTAAAAGGGGAAGCCACCGACTGGGGGAAAGTATTTGGTAATGACATATCAGATAAGGGACTTATATTCAGAATTTATAAAATACTTGAGCACCACGATGAGATAAAGGCAAATAATCCAATAGAAAAGTGGGCACAGGATATAAACAGACACTTCACCAAAGAAAACATTCAGATGGCTAACAAGCACATGAAGAAATATTCAAAATCCCAAACTCTAAGAGAGATGCAAATTAAAACAACTATGAGATATCATCTCACCCCAGTCAGAATAGCAAAATTTAACAGAACAACAAGCAACAAATGCTGGCGAGGTTGTGGAGAAACTG
>NW_006399782.1:13165742-13183934 GCF_000299155.1 Elephantulus edwardii | reverse complement strand
AAGAGAGATGCAAATTAAAACAACTATGAGATATCATCTCACCCCAGTCAGAATAGCAAAATTTAACAGAACAACAAGCAACAAATGCTGGCAAGGTTGTGGAGAAACTGTAACCCTTATTCACTGTTGGTGGGAGTGTAAAATGGTGCAACCACTGTGGAAGGAGGTTATAAAACAGGACTGACCTTGGGGTTGGGTAGAGACTGAGAAAGACGGGTTCAATAATGTATACAGCACTGAAACAGAGGAGGGAGAAAACTGTTTAAAAGGGCTATGTGATTAGGTATTTTTGGCAAGACAGAAGTCTAGAGCAAAGGCTACATGGTGGAGTGGACCTGGGGGGAGGGTTTGTAAAACAATGAAAGAATTTTTCTTTTACTTTTCCAAGAGGGTAGTGTACTAGGGGAGAGGGTTAGGAGGGGAAAAAAGTGCAACAAAGAATGAATGGAAATCGAAAGTCTTTGTAAATCTTTACTGAAATTAATAAAAATTTAATTTTTTTTTTAAAAAGTCTGCTGTTAGGGACCTCTCCAGGTTACTGAAGAGCAATGGTGTTACTCTGGAGACTAAGGTACGTCTGATACAGGCTATGGTCTTTGCAATCACTTGTTATGCATCAGAGAGTTAGACAATGACTAGGAAGGATAGAAGAATTGGTGCCTTTGAGCTGTGGTGCTGGAGAAGAGTATTGAATATACCATGGACTGCCAAGAAAACAAACGATCCTAGAGAGGATTAAACCAGGCTGCTCCTTGCAGGCAAGGATTCTGGGGCTTCATCCAACATACTTTGGACATGTTGTAAGGAGGGACAGGTCCTTGGAGAGGCACATCATGCTTGGAAGGATGGAGGAACGGTGCAAGAGGGGAAGACCCTCTATGAGGTGGATTGATTCAGTGACTGGGGTAATCAGTCACTGGGATGGGTGTGTCAGAGGCAGTGCGATTGGCACAAGATAGAGCAGGGTTTAGGACTGTTGTACATAGGGTCACTATGAGTCGCAAGTGACTCTACTGCACTTAACAACAACAATGCAGCAATTAAAATTACTATGGCTTAGATCAAGTACATCATAGCCCTGAAAATTACATACTTGCTTATAAGGAATTTTAAAATGCCTTTTGCAGTAAATTTCCCCAATGCGTTATTACATCTTTTTATTTCTTGACTGCTTGCTGCATTGTGTATTTATTGTGGTTTCAAGTAAAATTAAATCCTTGACAACATTAACATTTTCTGTGTTTATCATGTTGCTTATTGGTCCAGTTATGGGATTATTTTTTTTATGTTGAAGTATGACCCATACTGAAGGCTGTAGTCTTTGTCTTCATTGATAAGTGGCTTTAAGTCTTCTTTGTTTTCAGCAAGGAAAATTGTGTCATCGGCATATTGCAGATTGTTAAAGAATCTCCCACCAACCCTGATGTTATCATTCTTATTCCTGTAGTCCATACATATATTTTCCTACCTATTCAATCTTTATGTTGAGCAAATAACCCAAGAAGCTCTACCTAAAGTTTTGTCATTTTTCATTATGTATATATTAGTCAGACCATGGTCTTTCCAATTACTAGCTATGCATCTGAGACCTGGACAATGAATAAGGATGACCGAAAAAGAATTGAAGCCTTTGATCTGTGGATTTGGAGAAGATCACTGAATATTCCATGAATAGCCAAGAAAACACATAAACATGCCTTGGAGAGGGTGCAGCCAGAGTGCTCTTTGGAGGCAAGAATGATGAGGTTTCACCTAACGTGCTTTGGACATATTGCTAGGAGGTGCTATTTCTTGGAGAAGGACATGATATTGAGAATAGTGGAGAGTCAGCAAAGGAGAGGAAGACCCTCAACCAGGTGGATTTACAAAGTGACTTCTGCAAAAGGCAACATTGCAGTATGTCAGAAAGTGTGAGGATGGCGCAGGACACAACTAGTTTCAGATCTTTTGTTCTTAGAGTCGTTATGAATCATACTTGACTCGATGGCATTTAATAACAATATATATTACTATAAAATATATGTTAATTCAGAATTCTTATATTCTCCTAATAAGGTGAACTTTGTGAAGGACTTCTCAAAATGTTTATTGAACAATTATGATTTTTTATCATTTTATAGTGTGATAAAAATACACATAACAAAACATTTGCCGATTCAACAATTTCTACATGTATAATTCAGTGATATTGATTGTGTTCTTCAAGTTGTATAACCATTATCACTATTCATTCCTGAATTATTCTACCATCATTAATATAAATTTCCCCTAATCATAAACAATCCAGGAGGCTGGGCTATATGAGGAGAAATGTGGTATCAGGATTGGAGGAAGACCCATCAACAATCTGTGTAACGCAGATGACACAGCCCTGCTTGCTGAAACTGAGAATTACTGAAATGCTTGCTGCAAAAGGTCAAGGACTACAACCTTAAATAAGGATTGAAGCTGAACATTAAGAAAAGAAAAATTCTCATGACTGGGCTGATTGGCAACATCATGATAGATGATGAAGAGATTGAGATTGTTAACAGCTTCATTTGCTTGGCTTCACAAATTACCTTGAGAAAATCTGCTGTCAGAGACCTTTCCAAAGTACTGATGAAGAATGATGTCAATCTGGAGACTAAGGTGTGCCTAATTCAGGCCATGGTCTTTGCAATTATTTACTATGCATCAGAAAGCTGGCCAGTAACTAAGGATGATAGAAGAATTGATGCCTTTGACTTATGATGCTGGATCAGAGTATTGAATATACCATGGACTGCTAGGAGAACAAACAGGTTTGTTTGGTTTTTGTGTGTGTGTGTGTGTGTTTTTTAGAGCGGGTGAAACTAGGCTTCTCCTTCAAGGAAAGGATTCTGAAGCTTCATCTAACATACTTTTTACAAGTTGCATGGAGGAACCAGTCCTTGGAGAGGGGTGCCATGCTTGGAATAGTGCAAGAGAAGAAAAGAAAACTCTTGATGAGATGGATTGATTCAGTGACTGGGGTAATGAGGACAAAGACAATAAGATTGGCACAGGATAGAGCAGGGTATAGCGCTGTTGTACATAGAGTCACTGTGAGTCACAAGTGAATAGAAGGCACATAACAACAATGATAAACATAAACTCTTCCCACAACCACTAATAATTTTTGGTTGTTATGTATTTTTCTTATTTTATATGAAACCATATAGTATTTGTCCCTTGGAAACTAATTATTTCACATAATGCTTCAAAGTCCATTAATACTGTGACATATATAAGAATTTAGTTTTTCTTGTATTTATATATACCACATTTTATTTATCCATTTATCTGTTCATGGACATTTAGAGTGTTTCTTTTGGATTTATCCTGTTTTCTTCCAAAAAAGATCTTCCATGATTTCTTCCATGCTTTACTTTCTTTCTCTTCTGGAATTCCAAGCACATGGAGTTATTCCTCTTGATGACATCCCCCTAAATTCTCATGTTTTCTTCATTCTCTCCTCTTTTTTTCTGATTGTTCCACTAACAGGTTATTATTGATGGGTAAATCTTTATATATTGTTAATTCTGTGTTCTGTAGATTTGGTTCTGATTTCTTGCCCTTTGATGTGTTATCCATTTCAGAAATCTTAGTCTTAGTTTTCTGAATTTCAATATGCTGCTTTGGTGCAGCATCTACTTTCCATTTATTTTGCCAGTTTCTTATTAGGCTTTAAAAAAATTTCTTCTAAAGTTTTCTTTTTTAATTAAATTTTATTAATTTTTTTACAGAGGTTTTAGATTTCCATTCATTCATTGCCGCAATTTTCTCCCTGCCCACTCCTCCCCACCAGCTCGCTTCCCCCTCGGAAGAGAGATTAAAAAAAGAAAAAAAATTCCTTCATTAGTATACAATTCCCACGTCCCTTCCCCCCACCCCCCACCCTGATTACACTTCTCTATGCAACCTTAATTCTGGATTCCTGTGCTAACCATAATACTCAATCATATATCACTTCTAATCTGTGCTTTCCCTCATCTGTTTCAATGCAATATACATAATTTATCCAGTTTTTTCTGACATCAGGGTGGGGGTATGACAGAAAAAACTGGATAAATTTTATTAATTTTAATGAATATTTACAGAGATTTGGGGTTTTCATTCATTCATTCATTTTTGTACTATTTTCTCTACCCTCCTCCCCAGTTCGTTCTTCTTTTTTCCCCCCTTGAAAGTCTGTTTTAATTGTCCAATTGCCAAAGTGCTTGTCGAAAGTTTTGAATATGTTTTTGTGGCTCTCTCAAACCATTTCTCAATCTGTTGAAGACTCTTAACTGTCATTCTTTTAAATTCTTTACCAAGAATTTCCAAAAGCATTGCTTTCTCTGCGTATTTGTTTGTTTTCTATTTTGGCCACTTGTATGTTCTACCTTGTCCTTGTTATTGTTTGTTTTGTTTTTATGGTTTAAAGCTAACTATTGTGTCCAAGACATTGTCTTTGTGTTGTTGTCCTTCCACTGGCAACAAACAGTAATACCCTGATGGGGGTAAGCACGATGGAGACACACCACTCTGGGAGCCTTTCAGAAAGTCAATCCAGCTCAATTTTATTAGGAACTGCAGCACACTTTTATACAAGCAAGTAAACAGGAAGACAGGATAGGGTGGGCTTAAAGATGTGAGACACGTGGATTGGATAGAAGAACCTCAGCCTCATGCAGACTACTCCCAGCTCAACAGATGCAGGAGACAACTTCCCAGGTGGCGAGCTTTCTCAAGCCAATACAGCCAGACACAGGAGAGCTTCCTCTACCCTTATTAAAGGCTGTTCGGAGGCTTATAGTTATCCAGAGCTTAGGCAATCTGTCCTGGCCAGAGGCCCTCTCTTCCTCCCCAACATTTCCTCAACATCGTTGTATTACTTTTTTCATATATCTCTATTCTAAGCTACATTTAGATACTATTGTAAATTGAACTTTTTATCATTAAGAGGTGTATATCTAACTCTACTCCATTCAATTTCATTTTGGCAAATACATGGTTAACTTAATATTTATTTGTATCTTTTTAAATATATCACTGTTACTTTGAGCCTTGAGTTTTAAATGTGTTTCTTGCAAGTAATATATGGTTAAAGTTTAATTACTGTGTTAATTGGAGAATTTAGTCCATTTACACTTGATAAAAGTAAACATCTATCTATCATCCTATTACATGTTCCTTAAATGTCCTACCTGCTCTTTTTCTTACCTTTTTCTGGCTTTTTTTTATTAGTTTCCCCTTTTATTAGCTTGGAAATTATGCACACTTTATATTGTTAACATATTGAGAAACACATTTTTTTGGATGTATTACCGTCCTTTGCAGCAATGTGTTAATGGTTTCCCTAAAGATGGTAAAATGTAGTCTTGTTAAAATCTAAAATATTTGTAATGAGTTAGGATGAGTACTTCTTTATTTTAAATCTCTATACATTTTAAGTGCAAAAGCTATAGTAATTCCAAGTAGGCTAAAACTGCAAGTAGATAAAAACTCTTTTTCATTCTCCTCAGGTACACAATATGGTGAGAAAAAGAGATGAAACATCAAAACCATGAAGAATGAATCTCTTCTTTACATTGTTTCTAACTATCCATTTCAGCCCTGTGTTGTGCTATTCTCACACTGAAAAGTGGTTTTTGAATAGCCAGTGCTGAGACTGCCTAAATGTGTTATTATTTTCTAAAGTAAAAACCCAGGAGGATATCTATGCAAATTAGTTGCAGATAGCTCTTCATCTTTGGCTAACTACTCAAAATATGCAGTGCTGTATTTATCCATAGTTGACCTTTCAATACTCTTGGTTTCAAAGCACTGAATAAAAACTCACAAATCACCAAGAAGACAAAGTATTACTAACAATTTACTTGCATATATAATGTGTCCATATTATATATACATACCTCATATTGCATCCAAATCTATCATGGCTCCAAATTGTTCACTGAAATTTCAATAAGAAAAGTAGAAAAATAATTTGCAATGCACATTTTTCCTCTTAATGCACTACTTTGCTGTTATTGCCATTTCTTTTTTAATGCCGCTAACGTGTTTTTACTATTTTTCCCCTTCTTTGCTTCTGCTTGTTATATTCTGCTTTTAGTAGATATGATTTAATCTATTTTTAGCAGTGTCTCACTTCTAATTATTAACAGGCAGAAAAATGCAAACACGTTATACTACCGTGTAACGTGCAGAGTACACAGATTCTGCGGGAGAGGCCAAATGTCACTTACCCATTACCTTCATCCTCTAAAGAGTATCGTATGCTATATGGAATGTGTAACTAGTCAAACTGGAATTTAAAAATAAAAAACCTTGACTTGGTTTGTGTGGTATGAAGTTTATCAGCTTAGAAACCATAACTGAGATGATCATCAGATTCCACTTTCATGAGATGAACTTTTCCTCCAATTTCTATTTGAACACTGAGCTGACTTAATTCTTTGGACTATTTAACCAATGTCTTCATTGACTATGTTGTTGTATTGCAATTAATTAAGCTTCTGTTTGAATAATCAAGCACCAATTATCCTTTTTTTTCTATCTTTCTTTGTAATAGTTGTACCAAAAAATCCTTCTTATTACTTTTTAAAAATTATTTAAATTACCCACAAAATTAGTGTGTATTCTAGTTTGAAAATGTTTTTCATAAAGCTGTTAAGAGCTCATCTGTTGACTGTGGGCTTGTAAAGCTGGGTGAAGGTTGATAAACTCTTAGTGAACCTGTGGGAAACATTTTAGTAACATTATTAAGATTGATGCTAAACACTGTGACACTGATGTGCCAAATGTGATAATGGTTACCCATGGCAGACAGTGTTTGGTGGAGCTCCCAGACTAAAACAGGCTTGGAAGCAGGAGTGCCATCCACTTCCAAAATAGCTTGTCTCCAGGAAACCCTATGAACTTGTAGAAACAATGAAAGTTATACAAATGTTCAGGTCTTTCATTCATAGGGTCGCTATGAGTCCTCTATGACTCGACAGCACTTAACAACAACATTAAGATTGTAATTCATCAATTGATTCAATAAAATAATTCAAAGATTGAAGGGGAGACAATATTATTGGTGAATGAAAACTTCAACCACATCTGAATTTAAATAGTCCATTAGTTTTCAATCCTAGTACCAGATTGCTATAATGTGTTAAAGAATACCACCACACTAGAAAGCTTTATGGAGAGTGAACTAACTCAGTCCCACAAGGACAAATACTCTATAAAACTATTATTGTAGAGTGAGTATGAGAATTCAAAGTGAGGGGTGGGGAGGGTGGAAATAGAGGGGTGAGGATGGGTGGGAGGGTAGGGTGTTAATCATGGGATTGCACAGTTCGATGGTTGGGTGGGGTGAAGGAAATGGGAAGGATCTTTTGTGAAAAACAATGTACTCAAACTTTGTAATTAAATCTGAATAAAATTTAGGGGGGAAAAAAAAGAATTAAAGCTCAGGGGAGAAAAAAGAATGCCACCTCAGATAAGGCCACACCAGTCACTTCAGCCTATGCCACTAGCTTTCTGTGATGCATCTCAGAGCTGTCATTTTGACCTTTCATAACTAGGTAATGAACCAGAGATGATTGCCTAGGTCTGCTCCCTAGATCCTGTCTGAACACATTTGTCTAGGAGAAGTGAGGATTAAGGGATGTGTATGAATGGAGGTTAACTCTCTATTCCATGCAGTGAGTGACTCAGGTCTTCTGCTAAAAGAGCTGTTTAGTTTAGAAGATCAGTCATCTGAAAGTCGTTAGTTCTTAATTTCCACAGTTAGGCGTAATCTCAGGTCAAGGATAAACACTCATCACAAGAATCTGAATAGGCCAGAATGGCAAATGGAAGAGAAATTGAGAATCAGAGTTGACCCTTTTAAAGTTAAAAAAATATGGACAATGTGGCTGCTTATTTAGAATAAAATGTAATAGGAAATCAAATTTTCAATGACAAAGTAACCAGAGATCAAAATACACGAATTCCTCTCAAGAAATTCTTCAAAGAAGCCTCTCTTTCTCTCTCCCCTCTCCTTCCTCCCTTCCTCTCTCTCCGCTCTTCGTCTCCCCCTTCCCCTTCTCCTCCCCTTCCTCCTCCATCTTTTCCTCCTCCTCCTCCTCCATCCTCTCATCCTCCTCCTCCCTCTTCTCACTCTTTCTCTCCTCACTCTCTTCCTCCTCCCCTCCATCTCCTCTCTCTTCCCTCTCCTCCTCCTCCCTCTCCTCCCTCTCTTCCCTCTCCTCCCTCTCTTCCTCCTCCTCCTCCTCTCCCCCTGCTCCCTTTCCTCCTCCCTCTCCTCCCCCTCCTCCTTCTTCCTCTCCTCCTGTCTCTCCACCTCTCTTCCGCCTTTCCCTCCCCCCGCCCCCTTCATCCATTTGGCCAATTTTGTCTTTGAGATTTCTTGACACAGCCTGGTGAATATGCTTAGAATTGCATTTGTTTGTTGTTGCATGTTTGTTCATATTCCATCAATTCCTGGGGCCTTATTTTTTGCTAATATCTTTTGTGCACCTTGAGTTCTTTCTTCATTGTTATCGGTTCCTGATCACATATTATTTCCTGAAAGGATTCCATGTCAGTCAATTCTAACAGTGTTGTCAGTGAAAGCTAACAGTGCCTAGTTAGCATTGTTGTTGCTGTTGTTGTGTACCGTGGAGTCAGAACCAATCCATAGCTGACCCGCAGGTTTTCAGGAGCAGTTAATCACACAGTAGGAGATTGCCATCCTTCTCCCGCGGAGCAGCTGGTGACCTCAAACAGTGCGACTTCGACTTCGAGATTGCTTCTAGGCAACCAGAGCTCTCTAGTTAGCATTATTCACTATTATTTCTTGGTAGTATTGCCATCAGTAGTAATAATGTTTCATTTTACCTGTGCAGTCCTAATGATGCTCCTCATTGCATTCAGCAACCATTCTGATCTCCTCTAGTGTAGTTTTTCCTGGGTCTCACTGATATGAATTGACATAGTGCCTAAACCAATAGGCTCAAACATAACAATTTCATTCTGTTGTTTATAGGGATCTATGAGGCACCATGAGAAATGAAGAAGATATTAAGGTTGTTAACAATGATGCCTTGCTCAGTGCCACAGTCAACACTCTTGGCACCAACATTCCAGAAATAAAAAGCCAAATTGCATTGGGAAAAATCTGCTGTCAGGGACCTCTCCAGAGGGCTGAAAAGCAACCATGTCAGCCTAGAGACTAAGACACACCTGATCCAGGCCATGGACTTTGCAATTACTTGCTATGCATCAGAGTCTTGGACAATGACTGAGGATAACAGAATAAGAATCAATGCCATCAAGAGTTGTAGTCCTGGAGAAGAGTCTTGAACATACCATGGACTGCCAAGAAAAAAAAAATAGGGCTGTCTTGGAAAGGGTGAAAACAGGTTTCTCCATGGGGTCTAGGATTTTGTAGCTCCATCTCACATACTTTGGGCACACGGCCAGGAGAAACCAGTCCTTGGAGAAGGACATCATGCTCAGAAGGGTGGAAGGACAGACCAGGAGAGGAAGACCCAGATGAGATGGATTGATACAGTAACTGGGGCAATGGGGGTTAGTGTGTCGGAATCGGTGAGACTGGCTCAGGACAAGGCAGGCTTCAAAGCTGCTGCACATTGGGTTGTGATGGGTCACAGGCGACTCAATTACATGAGTGGCATCTCACAACATTCCCTCTCTCTTCCATTTATAAAATAAATGTGACTCTATTAATCACTTGAGGAATGAAAAATCAAAACCACAATGAGATATCACCTCATACCCACTAGGATGACTATAATAAAAAAGACAGTAACACATGTTGTCAAGGATGTGTAGAAATCTGAACCTTCACACACTATTGATGGAAATGGAAACTAATGGTATTCATTTTGGAAAACCCTCAGAAAGTTAAACATTGAGTTACTACATGACCTAGTGATTCTATACTTAGAATTGAAGGCATGTTCAAACAAAAACTTGAACACAAATATCACAGCATCATTTATAATAATAAAAAAATGAAAAATGCCCAAATGTCCATCAATTAATGAGTGGTTAAAGACATTATATATCTGTACAATGGAATGCCATTCACCAATAAAATGGTGATACCTTCACTGACACTGAAAATTGTGCTAAGTGAAGTTACAAAGTTACATATTATACCATCCAATTTACATGAAATCTCCAGAATAGGCAAATTCTTAGAGACTTGGAAGTAGGTTAGTGGTAGACAAAGGCTGGAGGAAGGTGAATAGGGAGGCACTTTTAGAGTAAAAGGGGCAAAGAGGATATAGCTGAACATTTAAAATACATATAATAGAGAGCTCTGGTGACCTTGTCAGAAGGGACTAACTCAAACCCAAAGGCCCCACTCTTCTGGGTGTTCAGAAGCCACCAGCATCCCCTTGTGAGAAAGTGAACAATTCCTTTCTGTGCTGTTTACAACCTTGGGAACCTGCTGGAAGGTCAGCTATGAGCTGGTTTTGACTAAATGACAATGAGCACGTGTGTGCCATCGAGTCCACTCTGATTCATAAAGATCTGATAAACAACAGATCTGAACAATGACCATCCTCACAATCTCTGCCATACTCAAGGCTACTGTTACAGGCACTGTGCCAATTCATCTTGTTGAGAATCTTTCCTTCTTTCCCTGATCTTCCACTGACCTTTCTCAGTATGGCATCTTTTTCAAGAACTGGCCCCACGTGAAAACATGAACAAAGTATGTAAGAAGAAACTTCACCATCTTTTTCTCTAATGAATATACTCTGACAGGCACATAGACCAATGGAACTGAATTGAGGACCCAGAAATAGTCCCAGCTATTTATGGTCAACTGATATTGGACAAGGAAATTAAAGCTATCTAATGGGGAAATGATTACCTTTTCAACAAATGGTGCTGGCAAAACTTGACTTCCACCTACAGAAATGATCTACATCTCACACCATACACAAAAGTCAACCCAAGGTGGATCAAGAAGTAAAGCCCAAAATCATAATGTTCATAAGAAAGAAACTGGGATCAAGCTTAGAAGCACTAGTCCAAGGTATAAAGAGACTGCAAATAAAACCAGAAGTGCACAATCTGAAGAGGATAAAACTGATGCTTGGGACCTTCTAAAGATTAAATCCATGTGTACATCAAAAACTTTTTCCAACAGAGTAAAAAGAAAATCTTCAGACTGGAAACAAACGTTGGTAATATCATCTCACACAAGAGTCTTATAATAAAAATTTACAGAATACTCCTGGGCCTCCACAAGAAAAAGGCTGGTTACCCAGTTACAAAATGAGCAAAAGACATGGGAAGCATTTTCACAGAATTTTCAAATGGCAAACAGACACATGAATAAATGCTGCAAATTTCTGGCAATAGGAGAGGTGAAAATCTAAACCACAATGAAAATCCATATCCAGTAGTAGTGGCAAAATTTAACATGGCAGCAAGTAAGAGATGTTAGAGAGGATGTGGAGAGAAAGGAACTCTGATACATTGTTGCTTGGATTGTAAAATGGTACAACCATTCTGGAAGGCCATTTGGCACTTCTTCAAAAAGCTTAATATAGAAATTCTATATGTCCTAGCTATTCCACTACTTGAAATATACCTTGAGAAAATGAGGACTGAGGCACAAACATAGATTTTTACACCAATGCTCATAGCAGCACTATCACAAGAACATGGCAACAGTCCAAATACAAAGGAATGGACTGAGAAATTATGGTAAATTCACACAATGGAATACTATGCACCACGCAGGAGCACTGATTTTTGTAAATTATTACCTAACATGGGAGGGACTGGAGAGCATTATGCTGAGTGAACTAACTCAGTCCCACAAGGATAAATATTTTATAAAGCCATTATTGTAGAATGAGTATAAGAATCCAAGTGGGGTGGGAGAGGTTAGAAGCAGTATGAGGATGTGTGTGTGTGTGTGGGGGGTAATTATGAGGTGTACAATTTGATGGACGGGGGGGTGAGCAAAATGGAAAGAATTTGTTCTTGAAAACAATGTATTCAAACTTTGTAAATAAACTAGTAGAAAAGTTTAAAAAGAATAATATGCTGCCCTGGATGTGCTCACTAAGTTATGCCAAGAAATATGGAGGACAGCCAGCTAGCCTACTGACTGGAAAAGATCGATATTTGTTCCCATTCCAAAGAAAGGTGACCCAACAGAGTGTGGAAATTATCAAACAATATCATTAATATCACATGCAAGCAAGATTCTGCTGAAAATTATCCAAAAACATTTGGAACAATATGTCAACAGAAAACTGCCAGATGTGCAGGCTGGATTTAGAAGAGGTCATGGTACTAGGGATATTATAGCTAATATTAGATGGATCTTGGCAGAAAACAGTACCAGAAGAGTGTCTATCTGTGCTTCATTGACTATGCAAAGGCTTTTGACTGTGTGGATCACAACAAGCTATGGCTGACTCTAAGAATAGGAATCCCATAACATTTGATTGTGCTAATGCGAAACCTATACTTGGACCAGGAGGCAGTCATCAGAACAGATCAAGGAGACACTACATGGTTCAAAATCAAGAAGGGGGTCAAGCAGGGGTGTATTTTATCACCATACCTTTTCAATCTGTATGCAGAACAGATCATCCAAGACGTTGGGCTGTATGAGGAAGAATACAACATCAGGATTGGTGGAAGAGTCATCAATAACCTGAGTTATGCAGATGACACAACCGTGCTTGATGAAACTGAGGAGGACCTGAAGCGCTTGCTGCAGAAGGTCAAGGACTGCAGCCTCCAATATGGATTGAGGCTCAACATCAAGAAAACAAAGATTCTCAGCACTGGGCCAATTGGCAGCATCAGTATGGATGGTGAAGAGATTGAGATAGTTAACAGTTTTAGTTTGCTTGGTTCCACAGTCAACACTCTTGGTAGCAGCAGCCAGGAAATCAAGAGATGAATTGCATTGGGAAAGTCAGCTGTGAGGGACCTCTTGAGAGTACTGAAGAGGAATGATGTCAGTCTGGAAACTAAGGTGCACCTGATCCAGGCTATAGTCTTTGCAATTACGTGCTATGCATCGGAGAATTGGACAGTGAATAGGGATGATAGAGGGAGAATTGATGCCTTTGAGCTGTGGTGCTGGAGAAGAGTGTTGAATATATCATGGACTGCTAGGAGAACAAACAGGTTTGTCCTGAAGAGGGTGAAGCTGGGATGCTCCTTGGAGTCAAGGATTCTGAAGCTTCGTCTGACATACTTTGGGCATGTTGCAAGGAGGGACTGGTCCTTGGAGAGGGACATCATGTTTGGGAGAGTGGGAAAACAGCGCAGGAGAGGAAGCCCCTCGATCAGATGGATTGATTCTGTGAGTGGAGTGGTAGGAATGAATGCGTTTGAGATGGCGAGGTTGGCACAGGATAGAACGGGATTTAGGGCTCTTGTACACAGAGTCACTATGAGTCGCAAGGAATTCGATGGCACATAAGAACAACAACAGCAACAATATCCTGATTGCATTTCCTCCAAGATGAATTTGTTTGTGCTTTCAGCAGGCCTTGAGTTATTCAGTACTTTTCAACAACACAACTATTCAAAGATAACAATTCATTTTTAGTCATCTTTATTCATTGTCAAACTTTCAGATGCATATGAAGCAGATGAAAATATCATGCTTGGATCAGATGTAACTTGGTCAAAATAATAACTACAAGTATCTCACTATGAACTTGCTAAAAGTGAGGATGACTTAAAACTTGTTGCAAAAGATTAAAGACTACAGCTTTTTTTAAGACTACAGCTTTTAAAACACTTTATATCTCAACATCAAGAAAACAAAGATCCTCACCACTGGGCCAATAGGCATCATCATAGTTGGAGAGAAGATTGGAATTGTCAATGACTTATCTTGCTTAGATCCATAGTCATCAACATCAGCACCAGAAGTCAAGAAAGCAAAAGACATATTGCCCTGGGAAAGTTGCCTGTCAGTGACCTCTCCAAAATACTGAAGAACAATGACATCAACTTAAAGACTAAGACACATCTGATTTAAGCTATGTTCTTTTCAATCACCTGTCTGATATCTGGACAGTGAATAAGGATGATAAAAGAAGAATTGATGTCCTTGAGTTGATGCTATAGAAGGGTTTCCCATGAACTATCAGAAAAACAAACAGATATGTATTGGAGAAAGTGAAGCCAGAGTGTTCCTTGGAGAAAAGGATGGTGAAACTTCATCTCGCGTAATTTGAGTGTGTTGTTAGAAGAGGCTATTCCTTAAAAAAAGACATCATGCTTAGAAAGCTGTAGAGTCCGCAAAAGAGAGGAACATCCTGAATGAGATAGATCGACACAGTGGCTGCAGCAATGTGTTGAAGCATATCAGAGATGATAAGATGGTACAGGATAGGACAGGGTGCAGATCTGTTATTCATAGCATCACTGTGAGACAGACAGCAACATAAGCAATGTGTTCCTTTTCAAAAAATCACTTGTATAAGACCAAATGGACAAAACTTAAAGCAAAGGCAGTAGGGCAGGGGAAGTTAGGCTACTAAAAACGAGACAACCAGAAGAAATGAGAAGGATGACACATGGTCAAAATCTAACATTTTCATTTAATGGTGAAAATGGTGTTATGTCATTAAATAATTGGTCTAGATTTGCTGCATAAAGTTTTACCTTAAATCCAGTAAAATATACTTTTTTTTTTAAGGACAGAAATGGGATTACTTGAGTCTTCCAGGATAATTCTTTTTCTCATTCTTTATATTCCCTTGTTTTACTCTTTTGTCTCTTGCATTTGCTTGATTTTTTTTTCACTAGCCTCTTAACTATTATCTCTGAACTTCTCTTTCTCTCCTTTTATCTACCTTCTTTTTATATCATATGGTTAACTTCTACATTAATTCTATTTTCCCATGTGTTCTAATGAGCTTATAAATTTTTATTACATAGGTAATACATTTCTGCTGTAAATTTTGTCTAGATAGATACACAAATGTCTAGATATATTTACGTGCATAGGATCATGGGCAAGCATAGTGAAAAGTGAATGTACACTTATGCTTAAATTATAATGTTAATCATTTGAATGGGGCATTGTAAGGCTATATAAGATGCACATAATGAGAATTGTGTTTTTATGGCTGGCAAATAATATTAGTGTTCCAGGGCCTTACTCAGCTCTCAAAGGTGCTTTCTCCTTTTCTTACTGTGTTTGCAGAAAGTGAGACAAGCTAACGCCAAATGCAAGGATTATCACTTTCTTTTAATCTTTCTTTTTTAAAAAACAAAATTGCTCATTTTTTCTTTTCATTGCTGCACATTTTATTCTTTTTTCCCTCCTACCCCCTCCCCCAGTTCACTTAAAAAAAATTTGCTCATTGTTGTGCAATTACCTTCCTCCCCCCTCCCCCCTGAAATAATCACTTTGAATATTAAGGTATACCTGACCAAAACCAGTATTTTCCATTGTTTCCTATGCATGTGAAAGTTTAACAATAAATAAGGGAGAACAAAGAAGAGTCAATGCCTTTGCACTATGGTGTTGGTGAAATAAATCAAATATAACATGGATTACAAGTCTGTCTCAGAGAAAGTGCAATCAGAGTGCTAGTCAGAAGCCCAAATGGTGAGACTTTGTCTTGTGTACACTGGACATGTTGTCTAAATCCCTGGAGAAAGATATCAAGCTTGGAAAAAGGCAGAGGGCCAATGAAAGGGAGGAGATGAATTGACATCCTATGCAACAATGCGGTTCAGCACAGTAGAGGCTGTGAGGATGGTTCTGGATCAGGCAGAATATTGTATTGTTCTACATGGGATACTGTGAGTCAGAACTGACCCACAGCATTTAACAACTGCAAGTCCAGGAAAGAGCTATAGTTATGGTATGTGCTGTCGAGTCAGCTACAACTCATAGCAACCCTATTATCAACAGACCTGAACCATGCCCTGGCCTGTGCCATTCTCTCCATCTCTGACTGACATACTGATACTATCACAATATCAATTCATCTTGTTAAGGGTCTTGCCCTCCTATGCTAACTTCCCACCTATCCAAGCTTGATGTCCTTCTCCAAGGACTAGTCCCTCTTAACAACATGCCCAAAGTGTGTGAGTGGTGTAGCCTATTATTATCAATAGCTAGGATTTCAAAAGGCAGAGTTAGATTATCTGCTGAATTAGCATGTTTTCCTCTTTTTAAATTTTATTATTTTGTGTGGGTGTACCGTCAAATCGGATCTGACTGGTACAGGAAGAGACTGCCCCTCCTTCTCCAGCAGAGCATCTGGTGGATTCAAACCATGTACCTCTGGGATTGCAGTGCAGCTTCTTGCCACTAGGCCACGAGAGCTCCTAATATGTTTTCATCTTAAAGAAGAAAAAAACCAACCTTCCCCAAATCCATTTAGAATATAATTTAAAAATAGACCAAAACAAAAGTAGATCCATTATCATACTCAAAGCTGGAAACAAGAGTACTAATAGGAACCAGAGATTTTTATGAGTTTCTCAACAACAAAAGTGGATGAGGTAGCCATGACAGGTAAATCAGGGTAGAGGCTGCAGTTCAGAGCCTGCAAAAGTAGCTAAGTGAAGGGGAAGGATGTTCTTCTGTGAACAAGTACAAAGAAGTGAGGATGGATTAGTAAAAGACTGTTTTTCTAATGACCATTAATAATCCTAGCTTAGTCACTTATCATACAGCCACACCTTATCACAGAACTGCCCCACCTAGAAAAAGATCTTACACAGATAAGTTTATACTTTCAGAAATTACACTGAACCTGGAAACATTTATTGGAATTAGTCAATTTTTTATAAGAAAAAAGTAAAGATGATTTAACTATACACAGATGGGTCAAGTAAGTGATGGTATATCCCAGAAATGAAATTATTTGCCCTTAAAAATGTTGCTATAATTATTGTAAAAATGGACTTAATGGATAAAAAAGTTAGTGAGCAAAGTGCAAGACTGGGCAAGGTTTTGTTCCATTATGTCACTATGAGTTGGTGAGGACTCAACGTCACCTAATAACAATCTACCTCATACACTGTTGTTGTTGTTGTTGTTAGGTGCCATCAAGTTGAGTATGACTCCTAACAACCCTATGAAAAAAAGATCTGAACCTAGTCCTGTCCTGAACCTTCCTCACACTTCCTGACACATAAGAGCCCACTGTAGCAGTCACCTTGTCAATCCATCTGGTTGAAGGTCTTCCTCTCCTTCACCAACCCTCAACCCTTCCCAGCATCATGTCCCTCTCCAAGGACGAACACCTTCTAGCAATATGTCCAAAGTATATGAGGCAAAGACTCCACAGAGCACTCGGGCTACAACCTCTCCGAGACATATCTATTTGTTTTCATGGCCATCCATGGGATGTTCAGTGCTCTTCTCCAACACCACAGCTCAAAGGCATCAATTCTTTTTTGTCATTTTAGTCATTGTCCAGGTCTCAGATGCACAGCTAGTAATCAGAAAAACCATGGCTTGAATCAGACACACCTAAGTCCTCAAACTGACATCACTATTACTCAATAATTTGGAAAGGTCCCTAACTGCAGATTTTCCCAATGCAGTGTGTGTCTTCATTTCTTGACTGCTCGTAACAAGTGTGTTAGTTGTGGATGCAAGCACAATGATGTTGTTGACAGTTTCAATCTCCTCTCCATCCATCATGACACTGCCTATTGGTCCAGTGGTAAGAATCTTTGTTTTCTTGATATTGAGATGCATTCTTGGATCTTCAGCAACAAGTGCTTCAAATCCTCCTCACTGTCAGCAAGTAAGGTCATGTCATCTACATAACACAGGTTATTGATGAGTAGCCTTCCAATCCTGATGCCACATTCCTCCTCATAGAGTCCAGCTTCTCGAATAAATTGCTCAACATATAGATTGAACAGGTATGGACATAGAATACATTCCTGATATGCACTCCTTTCCCAATTCCAAATCATGCAGTTCTCCCCTGGTCCATTAGGACAACAGCCTTCTGCTCCAGGTATAGGTTCCTCATGAGCATGATCAAGTGCTCTATTACAGTAGGGTAGTGGTAGAGCCTAGATTGGCAGTTAGTTGAAATGAAGAAAATCAATAACAAACATTGTTTAACAGTTGGTTGTTGTTGTTATGTGCCATCGAGTCGTTTGCGACTCATAGCGACCCTATGCACAACAGCCCTAAACCCTGCTCTATCCTGCGCCAACCGCACT
>NW_006399782.1:13154093-13163647 GCF_000299155.1 Elephantulus edwardii | reverse complement strand
ATTCTATCTCCAGCTTCATTCCTGTCACCAAACCCATGTTTTCCAACTACTGATTCTTCTTCTCTGTTCCCAACTTTTGCATTCCAGTCACCCATTATTATCAATGCAACTGGTATATGGTAATCTTCATAGCCTGGATGCTGGAAAACTGGATATTGCTTAAAATGACATGGAGCACATGAATATTGACATACAAGGCATTAGTGAGATGCAATGTTATGGCCACTTTGAATGAGATAATCATATGATATAGTATGCCTCATATAATAGGAATCATAAAAGATATTTTAGCTGGATTAGAGCACATGCGCGAAGAGAGTCAAATAGACGGGGGGAACATGGAAACTGAAATAAACAGAAGAATTTTTTAAAGAAAGTTAGCTAAAAAAAAGGTTAGCTAGAAGACATGTTTGCAATGTACATGGCAGATCAAGATCCTAATTATGTGTTGTTGTTGTTGTTGTTGTTGTGTGCTGAGTTGGAACTGACCCTTAGCTGACCTTCCAGTGGGTTTTTAAAAGTAGTAAATCTCGGGAGATCCAAGATGGTCGTGGAGGCAGAGACAGCGTGGTGAGCTGCGGGAGCAGCGAACCACTTAAAGCAGGGCCATTATGGCCTTCCACAGACTTAGGCTTATTGATAATTGAACACCTAAACAGTTGATGACTGGCACTCAGTGAAGATCGAGGCTCAACAACAGGAATTCAAGGATTCCCAAGGAAAAATGGGTGAGTCTCGTGGCTCCCAACCCCCCCCCCAAAAGCCCACGCTGCGCAGAACAGCCACTGCAGCTCCATGAGGCTTCCACAGCCAGAATGAATGGATTCCCTCACCCAGGATGGATGCTGGGCACCGGCGATTCTCAAGACTAGTACAGTGAAGCCACCACACTGCCACAAGGTGGACTTGGTCTGGAGAGAATTCTCAGAGCCAGGATGGTGGCTGTGGGGAAAGCGGGCACAAGAGGGGCCGCACACCTCCCGAGCGCCCGAGCAGTGGGGTGGGGGGTCGTGCCCCCAACAGCCGCCTGCGCTGGGGGGGGGACATGTGCCTCCCGCAGGCCTCCTGCGCTGGGGGGTGGATGGGATGCATGCCCACCATCTGCAGCTTTGGGTTTCCTTGGACAGGCCAAAGAAGATGATTACCTATGCATTGGAAAGGCCAAAGAGGATGATTACCTATGCATTGGGCAGGCCAAAGAGGACAATTACCTATGCAATGGATTGCTGAAAGTCACTGTTAGTCTGATGGCCTTAACAGTGGCAGCATGCACAAGAGGACCAACATCCTAAAGGCACCACATATTTTGTTCTGTTAAATGCTTATGCCAAAAGATGGTTAGACCTGGGGGGAGTCTGTTCACAATTCTCAGGTTCCCTTTATCATATATAAAGGGGGAGAGCAGTGACACCTATTTCAAAATATAATATGACCACTTATTGGGGGAGGAGGTAAAAGTGGCAGTGCTGGAATTGGAAACACTATCCCTGACCACAGAGTTCTCAGTCAGGTGATGGGACCAGACTGGGGTGGGGGCAATTGGAGGGGGAGTATACCAGCCAGCTCCTGGGGGATGTTGCCCTGCTCGGGATGGGCTGCCCTTGGCCCCCGGCTTGGGGCGAGCCGTCGTGGCCCTCAGGGTTAGCTCCACAGTCCCCAGATTGTGCCATCTGACCCCTGGGTGGGGAAGGAGAAGAAAAAAAAAAAGAATGCCTAGGGTATCCAATGTTACCTAGGCCACCTTCTGCCACCCTCCCCCCCAGTAAACCTGAAAGCAACATCCTCAAAACCCTTCTATTTGTAACTCACAAGTTTGTTCTCTCTAGGTTTGCTCCCTTTCCTATAGGTAACCTTAACTCTGAGTTTTACTCCAGAACTGACCCTGAACCCAGAGCCAGTGACAAAAATGAAATACAACTGAGAGCTAAGGAAGCAAAGGAGGATGGAGCCTCTGGGTTCAACCAGCCATCCACACTGGACCCACCTGGGAAAACACTTTGCAGTCCAGAGGAGAGCAAATGACAGGAAAATATCTTCCAACAGAGCATGAAGGCAAGCAGCTGTAAACCAAGACCACCAGTAAGGTGACAAAGCGTCCTCCCTTCCCCCCTTTACATCTATGCCCCTGTTCAGCATGAAGAAGCCAGAGAGTCGGCATTCAATTCCCAAATCAATAAGACAGCTGGTTTAATTACTATTGGAAAATGCATGTTATTCCTCTGTAGCATCTGGTCCCCACTGGACCCTCATCATTTCCTTCACCTGCTCCCCCCACCGACCAAACTGTGCAGCTCTTTATCTGCATCCTGGCCCATCCTCACCCTTCTGCCCCCAACTCTCACCTCCTTGTACCCCCCCCAATATGTTTTTCCCAATAAGAAAAAAAAGTAGTAAATCTCACCTACAACCAGGAGAAGATAAAATAGATGAATGGGACATTCTAAGAATCAAATCCCTATGCACATCCAAAAACTTCTTCAACAGGGTAAAAAGGGAAGTCACAGACTGGAGAAAAGTTATTTGGTAATGACATATCAGATTAGGGACTTATATCTAGAATTTATAAAATACTCGAGCACCACAATAAGATAAAGGAAAAATGGGCACAGGATATGAACAGACACTTCACCAAAGGAGACATTCAGATGGCTAACATGAAGAAATGTTCAAAATCCTTAGCTCTAAGAGAGATGCAAATCAAAACAACTATGAGATAATCATCTCACCCAGTCAGAATAGCAAAATTTAACAGAACAGCAAGCAACAAATGCTGGTAAGGTTGTGGAGAAACTGGAACCCTTATTCACTCTTGGTAGAAGCGTAAAATGAGGCAACCACTGTGGAAGGTGGTATGGTGTTTTCTCAAAAAGTTGCAAATAGAGATACCATTTGACCCAGCAATTCCACTACTGGGAATATACCCTAAAGAGACCATAATTGCCACCCAAGCAGATACATACACACCCATGTTTATTGTGGCTTTGTTCACAATAGCAAGGAGTTGGAAATAACCTAAGTGCCCATGAACAAAAGAATGGATAGAGAAGCTGTGGTATAGTCATACAATGGAATATTACACTGCATTGGAAAAACAAGGAACTTATGCAATATTATTAAAAATGGGTGATCCTGGAGGACATTATGCTGAATGAATTATCTCAGTCACAAAAGGACAAATGGTGCCACTGTTGTAAAACAGGACTGATATGGGGGTTGCGGAGAGACTGAGAAAGACGGGTTCAATAATGTATACTGCATTGAAACAGATGAGGAAGAAAACTGTTTAAAAGGGCTATATGATTAGGTATTTCTGTCATGACAGGAGTCCAGAGTGAAGGCTGCACAGTGGAGTGGACCTGGGGGGAGGGTTTGTAAAACAACAAAAGAATTTTTCTTTCACTTTTCCAAGAAGGTAGTGTACTGGGGGTAGGGGGTGAGGGGAGAGTTGTGAGGGGAGAAAAATGCAACAATGAATTAATGGAACTCCAAAGTCTCTGTAAATTTTCATTGAAATTAATACTAAATTTTTTTTTAAAGTAGTAAATCTCAAAGGAGGAGATCGTCCATTTTTCTCCCATGAAGCAGCTGATGGATTCGAACTGTGTACATTTGGATTTGCAAGTGCAACTCACCACTAAGCCACCAGAACTCCCTAAATACATATTAAGTTCCTACAAATCAGTTTAAAAACAAACACAACTAATAAAAAAGAGAGAAAAGAATGTGAATGGGAAATGTATTAAAGGAACCATAAATAGCAAAAGTAATATCAATCAAACAATTTTTTTAAAAATCAGTAAAATATTCCTAGACATCAAGATGGAACTGACTAACAGCTGAACTTTGGCTGAGTTTCCTAGGCTGTATATTGTACAGGGGATTTCCATTTTTCTCCATGGAGCCAACAGCATATTTGAATCTTTGGGTTAGCAGCACAATTCCCTATGGACACCAGAACACTCCCAAAATAACTTAGGTATGTTTTAGTTATTCTTTATAGAGTTTGTTGTTTTTAAAAATGCCTAATATAGCTGAAAATGTAGAGAAACTTACACTCTCACACAGCTTTATTGGGAACATGAGTTTTGGGGTGTGTTTTTTTTTACCTCTAGGATGCAGTTTGACCATATGAATCATAAAACTAAAACAAACATGAACTTTATCTAAAAAGTATAATTCTAGAACTTTTTTACTAAAGAAGTAATGATATTACTTGCATGCCAACAGTCTAGAATAAGAGGTGCAAATCAAAGTGGACTGGGGCATGGGAGGGAGGGAGGAAATTGTGCAACAGTAAAAGAGTCTTTTTAAAGAGAAAAGCGAAATGTGGGGGTTAGGGAGAAAAATGTACAACGATGAATGAATGAAAATCCAAGTTTTCTGTAAACTTTTGTTAAAATATCAATAAAAAAATAAAACCAATTATAAAAAAATTTAAATAAATAATGATATGTGTTTAGAATGTATATACAAGAGTATTAATCACAGCATTATCCATACTATTTTTTAAATGGAAAACAACCTGAATTTTTTGACCCAAGGAAGTCAATGAAATACATTATAGTATATTCGTATAATGTACTACAATGAACATAAAAAGAATGTTATGTAGAGAAAGATATTGTTGTCGTTGTGTGCTACTGAGTTACAAATGACCCATAGCTGACCCTCCAGAGAGTTTCCGGAGGCAGTAAATGGCACCAGAGGATATCGCCCATCCTCTTATGGAGCAACTGTGGATTTGAACTGATTGACTTTGGGATTGCAGCACAGTTTCTAAGCACCAGGCCACCAGAGATAGAGAAACTGAAAAAAAAGACAATTGAAAAGGGAAAAAAATGTAATCCATTAATATTTAACGAAAGCAAAGTCGTATTGTAGAAGAATGCCATAAAGAAATGCTTATACTATATTGTTAAGTGAAAATCACTGGTTTTAAAGACTGAAAATAATTATAATCCTTATAATGTTGTTGCTATGTGTTGTGTCAGAACTGACTCACAGCTGACCTAAATGGAGATTTTTTGGAGGCTGTAAATCACATGGGAGGAGATTGTGCATCTTTTTTCCTCAGAGCAGCTGGTGAATTCAAACCTCCTACCTTTGGGCTGGCCATGCAACTCCTTTTCAGTAGGCCACCAGAGCTCCCCAGGATCCACATAACATGAGGGGAAATGCAAAGAAAAGTAAAATATCATCTTTTAAAGGTAGAGTTTTGTGTTTATTTTATTCTTGACAGAATCATATCCAGCACTAGTATAAGTTTGACTAATTCCTGAATGGGCTATTTTAGCACAAAATATTCATTATGTTTGTCACGGATAAGGAATTACACCCATTTATCAATTTATAATGCTGTAGCTTACATGTTGCTGTAATGCTAGAAATTTTGCCACCAGTACCAGCAAGGTCACCATATGGTGGACAAACCCCAGTGGAGCTTCCTCAGAGGAAAGGCCTAGAGATTAACCAATGAAAATACCCTGGATTAATTACTACAGTGTATTGTCTGATAAAGTGCTCAAAGAGGAATTTCCTAGGTTAGAGGCCACTCATCAATGGACTCACACAAACCAGTCATCACAGAGATGGTACAGAATCCATCAGGTCGTCAAGAGTCAGAACTGACTTGATTGCAACAGCAACAACAAAGGAATTATACATAATTTTTATGTGTGCCAGTGGTGTATCCTTTATTCATACATATTCAATTTGTATGCTGAGGAAATTATTCAAGAAGCTGGACTCTATAAAGAAAAATGTAGCATAGGATTGGATGAAGACCCATCAACAACCTGTGTTGACATTGTCAATAATTTCATCTTACTTGGATCCACAATCAACACCCTTGGTATAACATTCAGGACATCAGAAGATATACTGTATTGGACAAGTCTGTCGTCAGGGACCTCTTCAAATTACTGGGAAGCAATGCTATCAGCTTGAAGACTAAGGTGTGCCTGACTCAGGCTATGGTCTTTTCAGTCACTTGCAGTGCATCTGAAAGCTAGACAGTGAATAACAAAAGAATTGATGCCTTTGAGTTGTGGAGTTGGAGAGGAGTACTGAATAGCTTGTAATAGACTGTGAAAAGAACAAACAGATGTTATTAAAATGTCACACATTTTTCCAAATGCCTTTCACCCCTAACACTAGAAGAAGGGCATGAGGAAGCATGATGTCAGATAAAACAGTCAAGAGTAAACACATGCCACTCTGGCCTCTTCAACAACTTGTCCTCACTGATAAAGAAGTAGTGGGGTCTAGAGGATAGTGCAGATGGACTCAACTCATGGTTCACAGCTCTGCCATTGAATCATTTACTCCTTCACATTCTCCTTTTGCAGCAAAATTTTGCAATGGCTTATTATATTGCTGCTTACAATCAGAGGAACATGCAATAAGTCACATATTCAACAAGTAACTATGCATTTTGGACTCTCCGTGTAATGTTGTTATGTTGTTAAATGCCATCGAGTCATAGACGACTCACAGTGATCCTATGAACAAAAGACCTGAACACTTGTATAACTTTTCATCATCTCTCCACATTCAGAGAGTTTCCAGAGTCAAGCTATTTCAAAAGTGGATGCCACTCCTGCTTCCAAGCACCCAGCATAATAGGGATAATTATAGCTACCATAAAAAGCTACTTGGAAGATTTAAAAACTAATGTACTATCCCAAATTAAAATGTGTTCTCCCAAAATTTATATTGAGGGGGGAGGGGGAGAGCAAAGAGATATGTCTTGGAGAAAGTGCAGCCAGGGTGTTCCTTAGAAGCAAGGATGACAAAGCTTCATCTCACATACATTGAGCATGTCGCTAGGAGAGGCTGTTCCTTGGCAAGGGACATCATGCTTGGAAAGGTGGAGGGCAGAGAAAGAGAGGAAGGCCCATGATGAGATAGACACAGTGACTGCAGCAGTGGGTTCAAGTGTTCAGAGACGATGAGGTTGACACAGGACAGGATAGGGTTTAGTTGTTCATAGGGTCACTATAATTCATACTCAACAGCACCCAACAACAAGCACAACAACAAATATGCATGCATTTCATCATGAGAATAAAATGGCATTGTAAAAGCAGAAAGAATCATTTAGATGAATGCTTAAAGAAATGCAGAAGTTTTATAACTAGGCATCTTGACCATACACTATTGATTCTTTTCAACCACTACATAACACGATGCCTACTCCCTTCTTCGTGGGCCAAGGAGATAGAATTCATCCTAAGCCTCTTGAATCAGAAATTCATTTGAATCTCTTCTAGTCTGGGGAAGGCAGCAAGTACAGAGAGTAAAAGACAACAAGTAAAGAAATAATGCCATTTTATTATAATTGTTACGAGGGAAGTAAAAGTTATGTAAGAGAAAGTAAAGTGAAGGGGGCTGGTGACTATAGCCAGAGGCACTGAAAGCCTTTTCACACAAATTGAGAACTTCCACTTGAGAATGATGGGGGATCTACCCCTGCGCTATTTATTACTTTTAAAAACCCGCTGCTGAAGACAATCAGCTATGGGTTGGTTCCGACTCCACAGTACATGATAACAACATCATCTGGAACTGAAAGATGAGAAAGACTCAGACCTGTGAACAGATAGGAGAAAGGCAAAGCTACTTGGTTGGGCACACATGAGGTAAAAATATTTCGTAATATAGTAGGGAGTACTGATAGCCTAGTGGCAAGAAGCAGTACTGCAATACCAGAGGAACAGGGTTTGAATCCACCAGCTGTTCCCTGGGAAGGGGGGGGGGGGAATGGGCACTCTCCTCCTGTGCAATTAATTGCCTCCGAAAACTCGATGGAGAGTCAGCTATGGGTCAGTTCCGACTGGACAGTCCACAACAACGTAATTGGAGAAGGATCAGCTTGGGTTGCTCTTAAACCGTGATAAAGCATTTAGATCAAAGGGAGACCACTAAATTCTTTCTGGCAGGAAAATAGCAACATCTGATTTATTATTTTTTAAAATGCTCACAACTTTTCTGGTTAAGAGGGATGGAGTTAAGCTGCATCATGAACTTTTTATTTCTAATGTCTAAGAAAATAAACAGAAACTAAAAAAGAAAAAAATATATATACCCGATACCAAAATAAAGCATGACCTAATCCAAAATTGGTGACCAAGGAAAAGAAAAGAAAACTCTGGGAGAAAACAAAACCAAAACAAAACAGAGGGATACAGCTGTGTTGCTAAGAGGATAAAAGCCTAGGAGTCTTAATAATACCCTTAAACTCAAGAACTCTTTGAACTTCTTAACCAGGAAGTAGTGGAAATAAATGGATAGAGGAACTGACTTCTAATGAAATGCAATTTAAGCTACACAGAACTGAGGGCTGGATCCAAGCCCTGGAACCGTCTAGAGAGTAACTGATGAGACCAAGATAGAAACAATGGAAACTGAGAAGGTATAGCCAGAGAAATGGGGAATTCTGAAATTAATATTATTTTATGAAAGACAGGAAAGGAAACTATTTTAAGGAGGATGATTTAATCCTGAATAAAATGAAGTGTCCATAAGATTTAGCCACATAGAGGTTGCTTGACAGTTGGAATAAAGTGGTAAAAATGGAGACAAAAATGAGCTTCGTTAAAGATTTATAGCATATGATAGTTAAAAACAAACCAGTTACTTAGCAAAAGTGTTATTCTCCCGATACTTAGACCAGAAATGACTTTTTCCCTACAAACACTTAGACCTGATATATAAGGTTCAGAACAACATCCTCAGCAAAATTTCTACAATAAACACAACAATTTGCTCCTTTAATTGAGATGTTAAACAGGGATATTATGGAGAGTTTTCCTTACTGGGTGACAAAATGTATCAAAGACATTCTAAGTTCTCTCTCAACTTAAAGAATATCATTACTGGGGTATCCCTTTCCTTGGAAAGTTGTAGACTTGCTCTAAGAAATCATTTTGTGCTGGCCATACTTTAAAAATATTAACTGATTTAAGCCAGGAAGTAAAAGGAAGGTACTGTTATCTAGTATTTAAAAAAAAGGATTGCTTCCATGTTCGTGCGATTGTGAGTAATCTGCTTTGAACACTGGTGTGTAAATCTCCATTTTTGTCTCAGTTCTAAATTACTTGCAGTATATTCCTAGGAGTGGAATAGTTGTATCATATGGAATTTCTGTGTTCAGCTTTTTGAGGAAACACCAAAATCCCTTCTAGAGAGGTTATACCATTTTAAAATCCCATCAACAGTGTTGATTCCAATCTCTCCACATCCTCTCTAACATTTATTGCTTGCTGTTCTGTTAAACTTTGCCACTACTTCTAGGATGAGAAGATATCTTGTTGTGGCTTTGATTTGCTTCTCTCTAATTGAGATTTTGAGCATTTCTTCAGTCCAAACGTCCAACCACAATTGAATGGATTAATAAATTGTGGTATGGTCACACGATGGAGTACTCCACAGCACTCAGAAGCAACAATGTTCAAAGCAACTATGAGATATCATCTCACCCCAGTAAGAATAGCAAAATAGAACAGCAAGCAACAAATGCTGGCGAGGATGTGGAGAAACTGGAACTCTTATTC
>NW_006399782.1:13142328-13153383 GCF_000299155.1 Elephantulus edwardii | reverse complement strand
ATGTTGAAAAGTACTACATAACTTGGGAGAGACTGGAAGGCATTATGCTGAGTGAACTGAATCAGTCTCATAAAGATAAATACTACACAGGACCATCATTGTAAAAACAGAAAGAAAACTAGTAAAACATGTATAGAGAACCATGGAGGGAAGAAGTGGGAATGGGAGGAGGAGGGTGGGCATGAGGGGAAATCAAAGGGTCATACAATTTGTTGGGTAGAAAGAGGGGAGTAAGGGAAATGGGAAAGATCTCATGAGAATCTGGAAAGACAGGGTAATAATGGTGAGTAAGAGAGAAGAAGAGACCAAAATAGGTGTCGGAAGAAACTCTGAATATTGCACTAGAGCACCAAGAAGCCAAAGCAAAGGGAAGAAATCAAGAAGTTAAGGAGATGAATAGAAGATTTCTAAGAGCAGCACAGAAGACAAAGCCAAGTATTATAATGAAATGTGCAAAGAGCTGGAGTAAAAAAATCAAAAGAGCCATATTCCCTCTTCATTTCTTAAGCTGAAGGAACTAAAAAACAAATTCAAGACTCAAGTTGCAATACTTAAGGATGTTATGGGTAGAATAGTCAAAGATCCAGATGGATAAAGAAGATGGAAGGAGTATACAGAGTCACTATAAGAAAAAGAATTGGGCTCTCGGCTGGATGCTGCTGTGTCAGCACGCGGGAGCCCAGGTTCGAACTCGAAATAAACTTTGTTAATTCGGGGGGGGGGGGGAAAGAAAAAGAATTGGCTGACACAGAAGAATTTCAAGAAATAACATATGATCAAGAGATAATGATGATGAAGAAGAAAGTTCAAGCTGCTCTGAAGGAATTGGCAAAAAATAAAGCCCCAGGAATTGATGGAATACCAATTGATAAATTTCAACAAACAGATGTTGTGCTGGATGTGCTCACCAAGTTGTGCCAAGTTATCTGAAGGACAATTATCTGGCCAACTCACTGGAAAAGATTCATATTTATTCCCATTCCAAAAAAAGGTGACCCAACAGAGTATGAAAATTTTCAAACAATATCACATCACACAAAATCACACATATCATAAGCAAAATCCTGCAGAAGACTATCCAGAAATTACTGGAACAGAAAATTGACAGAGAACTACCAGAAATACAAGCTGGGTTTAGAAGAGGCTGTGACACTAGAGACATTCTCACCTATGTCACATGGATCTTGGCAGAAAGCAAAGAGTACCAGAGGAATATCCATCGGCATTTGCTTGACTATGCAAAGGCATTTGACTGTCGATCACAACAAATTATGGTTAACCTTGAGGAGAATGGGAATCCCAGAACATTTGATTGTTCTTATGTGAAACCTATACTTGGACCAAGAAGCAGGAAACAGAGCAGGGAAAACACTGCATGGTTCAAAATCAGGAAGGGAACGCATCAGAGATGCATCCTGTCTCCATACCTTTTCAATCTATCTGCAGAATAGATCATTTGGAAGGCTAGGCTTTAGGAGGAAGAATGTGGCATCAGGATTGGAGGAAGACTCATCAACAACCTATGTTATGCAGATGACACAACGTTAACTTGTTGAAACTAAGACAGACCTGAAGACTGTAGTCTTCAATACGGATTGAAGCTCAACATCAAGGAGACAAATATTCTCACCACTGGGCCAACTGGCAGCACCATGATGGATGGAGAAGAGATTGAAGTTGTTAACAGTTATAGCTTGTTTGACTCCACAACCAACACTCTTGGCGTTAACAGTCAGGAAATCAAAAGGTGAATTACTCTAAGTAACTCTGTGTCAGTGACTTTTCCAGAGTACTGAGAAGCAACAATATCAGTCTAGAGACTAAGGTGCACCTGATCCAGGCCACGGTCTTCGTATTCACTTGCTATGCATCAGAGAGCTGAACAATTACTAAGAATGACATAAGAAAAAGTGATGCCTTTGAATTCTGGCGCTGGAGAAGAATCTTGAATGTGTCATGAACCACCAAGAAAAAAATAGGTTCAGTCTTGGAGAGGTTGAAACCAGATTTCTCCTTGGAGGCTAGATTTTGAGGTTCCATCTCATATACTTTGGGCATGTGACCAGGAGGGACTAAATATTGAAGAAGGATGCTCAGAAGAGTGGAGGGACAGTGCAGGAGAGGAAGACCCTAGAGAAGATGGATTCTTACAGTAACTAGGACAATGGAGAGAAGGTGTGTCAGAGTCAGTGAAACTAGTTCAGGACAGGGCAGGCTTCAGAGCTGTGTACATAGGGTCACTATGAGTCACAGGCGACTAGATGGAACATAACAAGAGCCCCTAAAAGGACTCGAACCACTAACCTTTCAGTTAGCAGTTAAACTCTCTTCTAGTTCATCCCACCCAAGGTGTTCACATTTGTTTCTGTTTTTCTGGAGACCACTGACTAATGAGATGCACAAAAGTGGTCAAATCACATTCCTAAAGACAAATAAAATAAAAAAAGGAATATATAAAGGGCAGCATTAGGAGGAATGCAGAGCAGTGATGAGCTGATCCCTGCCTGCCAAGGTGCTTGCACATGAATCACCACATTCTGTTACTTCTGCCCTCCTTAGGCAGCCTCAGGTTCAGCCCAAGTGAGTTGCTCCTCCCAGTCACAGGCCATCCTTGGCTTGTGCTGGAGACTCAAAGAATCTTTGCAGCGCAGAAAAGCACCACAAGCTAGTGCAGAAGGTAAGTGGACCAGCTCTGCCAGAAGAGGAGGCCAAGTGTCTGTGAGTAGACGGATCTCTGCAGCCGCTGCATGCGGAGTGGCTGGGGTCCTTTCCTGAGAGTGAAGCTGGCATTCTGGCAGGGAAAGGGCAAGAAACGATATTACTGATGAGTGGAGGCTTTTTTTGGTTGGAGGTTTTGTGTTTTTGTTTTTGGGGTGAGTTTTTTTTGTCGTTTAGAATGTTATTAGTGGTTTGTTGTCTTTTTATTTGAACTGCATAAATCGCTCTCTTAAACCTTTGATATAAAAAAACCCCAAAATTTTGATATCACACTGTCCTAGTCTCAAAACTCAGATTAAAGTTCTTCCAGGGATCTTGATCTCAACTTCAAATGCCTTCACAAGACCAGGGGGAAAGTCTAGGACCCTGGGAAGCTGGTATCTCAGATAAACACTTTCCCCATTTCATTTTGGAGTCAGAAAAGCAAAAGGAGATTTAAGGCACCAGTATCATGTTCATTTTTAACAGTCTGTAATTCAGCAGAGAGAAAGTTTCCTAATCTTGTCAGAAACTCACTTGATCCTGCTCATTCATACTGGAATTTATTTGTGAGACAATTTAATTACATTTCTTTTCTGCAAACAGGTATGTTAAATAAATGTGTCAGTTGAAATAAGTCAACAAGTTAATTTTAACAATGCAATCTTGTTTCCCACAATTTATTTTTACTCTTTGGCAATTAGTTGATCCACTAAAATACAGAGATATTGAAAAAATATATGTATAGTACTAACAGTATTTTTGCTTAAAATGAAAATTAAGTTTCAAGAAACATGAACACTTTTTTTATTAGTCAGGCTATGGAACTGTTTGTATTTAGTAGATACAACTGCTTGTAGTGTGTTTTAAATATATTCTTAATCCTAGTTTTTATTCACATTAATTGTTTTACTTAAAGACTTTTTCTTGACTGAGTTGCTAAGTACAACAAAATTCAGCATATCTATAGATAGATTTAAATATAGATATTTTCATATAGAATATATACATTTCAGTTCATATATTATGTAAATATGAAGAAAGGAGTTTATTTTGATTGCTTACTCAGTGAAGATAAAAATTTCTTGTGCTTTCTCCAGTAGACTTAAAAATCATCTCATGCATTCTTTTATAGCTATCTGTTAAGCTATAAGGCAGTTTTCCTCTTTCATGTAGGGTCTCTAGGAGAATCAATTGATTGGCAAGAACAACAAATGATTAGTTAATATTAATCCTGGTGAGGATGATGCAGGATCAGCCAGTGTTTTGTTCTGTTTACATGAGTTGTAGTTGACCCAATGCCACCTAGCAGCAATCTACAGTCATTAAATAGGATTTTTGTTGCTACTGATAGATTTTCATGATATATTAAATAATTCAAATATTCTGTTGTTGTTGCTATGTGCCATCGAGTCATCTGTGACTCATAGCGACCCTATGTACAACAGCCCTAAACTCTCCTCTGTCCTGTGCCAATCTCACTGTCTCCGACACACCCATCCCGATTACCCCAGTCACAGAATCAATCCACCTCATAGAGGGTCTTCTTCTCCTGGGCTGTCCCTCCACCCCCCACAAGAATGACTTCCCTCTCCAAGGACCCGTCCCTCCTTGCAACATGTCCAAAGTATGTCAGACGAACCCTCAGAATCCTTGCCTCCAAGGAGCAGCCCGGTTTAACCCTCTCAAGAATTAATCTGTTCATTTTCTTAGCAGTCCATGGTATATTCAATACTCTTCTCCAGCACACAGCTCAAAGGTATCAATTCTCCGTAGAGACTACATAATTTATAAGGCGTCTGGTTGCTTAGTGGTAAGATGTACTGCCACCCCGAAGGCAGAAGTTCGAATTCACCAGCTGCTCTATGGGAGAAGGATGGGCAATCTCCTCCCATGGGATTAACTGCCTCTGAAACCCACTGGAGGGTCAACTATAGGTTGATTCTGACTCAATGGTACACAATAACAATGACAGCCCGTAGCCTATAATCTAATTCATTTTTTATAATCTCATTCTCAAGAATATGCCTATATTTACTTGCAGATGTAGAATTATCTGCAACCTCCTCTTGTATCCCCTGGCAAAAACAAAATAAAACAAAACAAAAAACACCACCCTACCAGAAAAACCAAATTATCTGGAAAAGATTGAGGACATGTTAAATCCAAAAGGAGCATTGTATGCCATTTAATTGATAAAAACAAGTGAGATATTAGAATTACATTTTTTAAAGACCAGACTTTATAGTTTGCTAGACACTGATGATAAGACTGGCTTTTAAACATCCTTCAAACCTGGAACCAAACGTACTTTCAGAGCTTATTAGCTTTGTGTCAAATAAGAGACAAACCCTATAAAGTGAACAATCACACCAGGAATGAATATACTCCTCAGTGCAACCAACCAAAAGGGCAGCATTTACCCAAAAGTCATGCTCAGAAGGTAGGAAGAGACAAGAAAGACTGGCAAATGGAAACGGAGCCTAGGGAGGAAGTGAAAAGAGCACTGTTTCATTGAAAGGATTGCAATCCATGTCATGAAACAAAATGTAAATAAAACAGAAAATGAATTTGATCTATTTAACCTTCACTCCAGTAAGAGTGGCAAAGTTTAACAGGGCAGCAAGTAATAGATGTTGGGAGGATGTGGTGAGAAAAAAACTCTTATACATTGTTGGAGGGATTGTAAAATGGTGATACTATTCTGGAAGGCAGTTTGGCTCTTCCTCAAAAAGCTGAACATAGAAATTCCATATGACCCAGCTATTCCACTACTTGGAATACAACCTGAGAATATGAGTACTGAGGCACAAACTGAGATTTGTACACCAGTGTTCACAGTAGCATTATTCACCATCACAAGAACATGGAAACAGCCCAAATGTCCAACCACAAATGAATGGATTGAGAAATTATGGTACATTCACACAATGGAATACTATGCGGTATGCAGGAACAATAACTTTGTAAATTATTACCTAACTTGGGAGGGACTGGAAAGCATTATGTTGAGTGAACTAATGCATTCCCACAAGGATAAATATTATATAAAACCATTATTTTGTAATGAGTATAAGGATTCAGGAGGGGTGGGAGGGGATGGAAGCAGAGGGATGTGGATGTGCAGAGGGAAGGGAGATTAATCACTGGGTTGTACAATTTGATGGGGGGGGAGGGAAATTGAAAGAATTTATTTGAATTTGTATTCATGTTTTATAAATAAATTAGTAGAAATACATACATACATACATACATACATAAATTTAAAAATGAAATTAGACCAAATTTTCTTTAAAAAAGAGAAAAATATTTATTGCCCGTGGGTGGTAAAATAGTGCGTGGTTTTTTTTCTTCTGTACATCATTAATTTGCAACAGTGACCACATATTATGCTTCTAATCTCTTTACAATTATAATTATATTAAATTATAAAATGCATTCTATGTTCAGCTTAATCAAATAAAACTACAAAATGGTAACCCCAGAGGTCTTTAAAGGGTATATATGATCTTTCAATACATATTAAAAAAAAAAGTTTTCTTAAAAATTCTTCCTTGACCTCTCTTGCTTACCCTATAAACCAAGACAAAGACCAGTCTGGTCTAGAACAGTGCTGTGCTCTGCTGCTGGAGTTGGCATCTGATGACCATGCAGACTGTTGATATTCACAGAGAATTTCCCTGGTCCCAGCTCTCCTAAGGGTTCTCTGCCCTGTGGTGGGATTATGCCATTGGCATTGCCCACTCTTGAGGCTCTGGCCTGTCTGAGATTTCCTGAAGCACGCTTTTATCTTAGTCCTTGGATTCAAGTGAGTTTACAACTCTTCTATCCTCACAGGGAGTGTTCGGGCACCAGAGAAGCACCGTTCCATAGAGTTTACGTGATGATGGAATCTTCTATCCTATCACCACTAACTACATGTGGTCACTGTACACTTGAAAAGTAGTTAGCACAACTAAAGAATTAAATTCTTCATTACCTCTTATTTCCATTTATTTATGCACCTGGATGCTATCATATTAGCACAAGTCTTGAGCTTTAAAGAAGTAAGAAAACTCAGGGTGACCTGAGGTGTGCTACAGTTGTGGATTTCACAGCCATGGGAATAGGCTCCTTGCTTCTTCATTGCCCCAGATGTCTCCTAACCAAAATCCAAGCACGTCAGCTCTTGTGTTGACCTAAAATTTTCTGATGCTTAAATTATACACCTGTCTGCTGGAAGGGTTCATAAGCACGAGCAACTTCTCAAAGGAAAGATGGACAATCTCCTGTACAATTTACAGCCTCAGAAATCTGCTGGAACTTTGAGTCAGTTCTGACTCGATGGCAATGAGTTTGAGTTTTCTGCTCTTTTTTATTATTATTTATTCATTCATTCATTGTTACACATGTTCCTCCTTCCCCCCTCCTCTAGTCCACTTTGTACCTCTTGTTCTGGATTATTATCATATATATAATGCCGGGTCATATATTCCTTTTAAAGGGTAGATAACACTGCACTGGGACAGATGAGGAAAAGAACAGTTTAAGAGTTTTCTGCTCTAACCTAGGTGTCAGGATTAGGTTTAAAGCAATAGTGTATTAAGTTTCTAGATTTCTTCCTTTCCTACTTCTCTCTTTTTTTCTTTAGTGAAAAAGAATTTCTCAGGCATGAGTGAGAGTTTGAGGTGTGGTCTGTATGTTTTCTTTTGATGCATAACACTATGGGTGAAGGAAAAGAGGTAATGAACTTGAGAAAATGATCTCATGCTTGGTGGGCGAGTCTCACTCCTTCTTGCTTCTGTTTTCAAAATTGGTTTGTTTAGTGAGCAATAGTTTTCAGATCTATTCTATGTGTCTGGAAACATCAACAGTATGAATATGAATAATTTTTATAAGAAAACAATCTGAATGAAAGCATGAGTGGGAAAAACAACTAAAGCTCTGGTCTTTTTTAAAGCCTGCATTCCTCAAAGCAAAGGAACTCCCAAGGTGTTGAGCAACTTGAATAAATCATCAAGAGACCTAATCAGTGGGCAGTTTCTCTCTGGGGTGGGGCATGTAGCGGCCTTTTCCTTGGGAGGGGGGAACATTTTGAGATGAATTGTTCACTTTGATTCCCAGGCAGTATCGACTCTGAAGTGAATCAGTGCTCTGGTCTCCACCCTCTACCACTTGCTCCTTTTTGAAAACCTGCCTTCTCCCATTTGTTTTCCATTTTGGCTAAACAAAGAGACCCACTATATTTGAGAGAAGCACTGCTTTAAAATAATGCAGGAATGTTCCAGAAGACCACACACGGTAAAGCCCACAAAAGTCAGAACTTGAGCGAGGCAAATAGAGAAACAGAAATCATTTTCACTAATAGAGAGCAATAGGAAAATAGTAAGACTGTACCTTGTCAATGGTGGAAATCTTTCAAGACCCAGAAAAACAAGGCAGTCTCCAGTTCCAGCTCTCACCCGTTTTGTTGTATTTGAAACAGATCTCATCTGTTGTAGACTTAAGAGAAAGGAACTAGTGCTCTGGCAGTGGTAAGGAGTTGCACTATCAACCCAAAGGTGTGTGGTTCAAATCCAGCTGTTCCACAGGAGTAAGACGTGCAATTCCCTCTTATGCGACCTGCCACATTAGAGGTCAGTCCTTTCTCTTTAGTCCGCACTATATGAAAGGTTTTTATTAAGGTTGTGTAAGATAGGTGGTTTGACTCCACAAGTTCTTCCTCTGGAGAAAGGTGAACAATCCCCTCATCTGCAATTTACAGTCTCTGAAAACCCGCTGGAGAGTCGACTGTGAGTCAGTTTCAACTTGCCAGTGCATAACAACAAGAGAAAAGGAAGGGAAGACAGAAGGACCCTTAAATATCATCAGGGTCACTTTCTATTCGCATATCGAGACAGACCTAACCCCCAACCATGAGAAGCTGTTGTTGTTGTGTGTCATGATCCTATGAACAGCTGACCTGAACCCTGCTCTATCCTGAGCCATCAGCATGTGTCTGACAGACTCAAGCCCGTTGCTCAAGTCACTGCGTCAATCCATCTCCTTGAGGGTCTTCTTCTTCGCTGTCCCTCCATCTTTCCAAGTATGATGCCCATGAATTAGGTTTGCCTTTTTAGGCCCTATCTTCTCCGTGGGTCTCCTTCCCTCTTGGTGTCCGCCATTTCCCCTTTAAAAAATCCTCAGTGAGGAGGGGGTCTGGTAAAATCATTCATAATAAGGAAGTGGTATTGATGGCTCGTGATACTCAACATATTTATTATGTATGTATTTGCATTTTAATCAAGAGCAATTTTTATTAAATGATTCTGTAGTTGTGGGATTTCAGAAATTAGAGTGATGGCAAGGAAGACTTTAAGTAGCAAGAAAAGGTAGAAGACGCGCCATCACCTTTCTTACTGTGACTCCCTTTGGCTTCACTGAGCAAGGTGAGACTCAATGGCAAGGCATTGGTAATTTCCCTTAAATTTAAAGAAGTATAAAAGAGATGATATCACCCTACCTTACAAAGAATGATTAAGGTTGAATTCAACTTAAAAGTCAAGAGATTTGGACTCAAATCTTGACTCTGCTAATATATATCTACGATCTTGAACAAATAGCTTTCTGTCTCTGTCTGTCTCTGTCTTTCTCTGCCTCTTTATCTGTCTCTCTTACTTTGAGCCTTGGTTTCATCTGTGTGATGAGAAAGTTGATTTCTTGTTGTTGTTATGTGCCATCGAGTCACCTGCAACTCATAGCGACCCTATGTACAACAGCCCTAAACTCTGCTCTGTCCTGTGCCAATCGCACTGTCTCTGACACTCCCATCTCAATTATCCCAGTCACTGAATCAATCCACCTCATAGAGGGCCTTCCTCTCCTGCGCTGTCCCTCCACCCTCCCAAGCATGATGTCCTTCTCCAAGGACCAGTCTCTCCTCACAACATGTCCAAAGTATGTTAGATGGAGCCTCAGAATCCTTGCCTCCAAGGAGTCACCCGGTTTAACCCTTTCCAGGGTTTTCCTAGCAGTCCATGGTATTCTCAATACTCTTCTCCAGCACCACAGCTCAAAGGCATCAATTCTCCTTCTATCCTCCTTGGTCTTTGTCCAACTCTCTGATGCATAACAGGTGATAGCGAAGACCATGGCCTGTATCAGATGCACCTTAGTCTCCAAAGAGACACCATTGCTCTTCAGCACTTTGGAGAGGTCGCTAACAGCAGACTTTCCCATGGCAATGCGTCTTTTAATTTCCTGGCTGCTGGTGCCAAGACTGTTGACTATGGAGCCAAGCAAACTAAAGCTGTGTACAATCTCAGTCTCTTCACCATCCATCCTGATGCTGCCAATTGGTCCAGTGGTGAGAATCTTTGTCTTCTTGACATTGAGCCTCAATCCATATTGTAGGCTGCAGTCCTTGACACTCTGCAGCAGGCACTTCAGGTCCTCTTCAGTTTCACCAAGCAGGGTTGTGTCATCCGCATAACGCAGATTGTTGATAAATCGTCCACCAATCTTGACCCCACATTTCTCCTCATAGAGCCCAGCCTCCCGGATAATATGTGCAACTATGAAAGTTGTCTACAAAGCTACTAAGCTTGCAGCCAGCACTGTTGTTCTGTGAATGGGTATATGGCCCTAGGATGATACCTTAAATTCCTGCTCGTCAATTTATTTACACAACAAACCATAATGTATCAGGAGTGTAGTCATTGATCTCTAGGTTAGCCATTCATCAATTTCTTTTAAAGTTTATAATTTAGCATCTTTTAAAATAAATTAGCAAATCTGTGTTTGATTGGCTTTATAACCACACAGTAATTTATTCCTTCTTGGACTCAGAATAACTTAATAAAATAGTGAAGAAAAGAGGCAACAGAAAGGACTTTGCTAAAGCTGCTATGACAGAGAAAATCAAACTAAACTGTCACCATTAGTTTCCAAAGCTAAGTGTCTTTACCAGAAGAAATTCCCCCATCTTCTCCCTCAGAGAGAGAGAGGTTTGTTGATTCGAACCACCAGCTTTACCATTATTAGCCTGAGATGTTACACACTACACCACCAGGGCTCCTTGTGGCCTAGGGAAGGAAAGGCCACACCCCTATGCCTACCAGACAGGGTGTGGTTTGAGCACTGACTGAAGGATTGAGCATAGAAAGAAGGAGGAAAAGAGGAAAGGCTAATTCTGAGCAAAGGTACTTGAGAAAAGACAAAGGTTTTCATCTGATCTTCAGAAGATGGTAATTCAAAAGGCAGAAATAAGAGATTTTAAAAGGAGTGAAAGACAAAGGCTGTCAAAAGGACATTAGAGGGAGCAGTATAGAATAAACGGGCATTTAATGCCTTCACCATTCACTCATCTGTTGACCCTGTCCTATCTGCTACAATAAACTG
>NW_006399782.1:13137790-13142003 GCF_000299155.1 Elephantulus edwardii | reverse complement strand
CTCATTCCCACTACTCCACTCACAGAATCTATTCATCTCATCGAAGGTCTTCCTCTCCTGTGCCTTCCCTCCACTCTCCCAAACATGATGTCCCTCTCCAAGGACCAGTCCCTCCTTGCAACATGCCCAAACTATGTCAGACAAAGCTTCAGAATTCTTGTGACAATAATAATGCAATAATAGCTGTTACATTAGAACTCCACATATATCCTCATGTAATTTTTACAAAGTTAAAGTGAAGTTAGCTATCCTTATACGCATTTATAAATGAAACTCAAAGAGATGCAGTAACTTCCCAGGATTGCAAGGCTACTTATTTAATGGTGGTAAGATTCAAATCTCCGCAGGAGAAGGATGAACAATCTCCTCTTGTGCAATTAACTGCCTCTGAAAACCCCGCTGGACGGTCAGCTATTGGTTGGTTCCAACTTGTAGGTATACAGCAACAGCAAGATTTAAATCAGGTCTATCCATAGTCTGTGCATCCTGTTTTCCTTCCTTCATTTTTTTTTTTAGTTCACCATAATCTGTTTGGCAATAAAGCTTTAAAAACAAAATTCACCAATATATTCATTCATTCAAACAATTGTTTCTTTGCTCACACATTCATTCACCCCACTTTCATCTGGCATTTGTTGAGCACTGACTCAGGCAAGATGCTCTGGTGGCCTCTAGATAAAGAGCTGTGCTATCAAGCCATACACACATGGTTTGCATCCATGAGCTGCTCTGAGGGAGAACAATAGGCAATCTCTTCACATGTGATTTATAGTCTCTGGAAACCAGCTAGAGGGTGAGCTGTGTTGATTCTAACTTGATAGCACCATAACAACATAACCAGTCAGTCAGAAAGATGGAGCCCAGGGGAGTGAGAAGAATGGGAATCCCACAACACTTTATTGTGCTCATGTAAATCCTAGACTAAGATTATTGTGCAAACATTGCAAAGGAATACTGCTGTTGTTCTTGTTGTTATGTGCTGTTAAGTCACTTGTGACTCATGCACAACTTATTCTATCCTGTGTCCACTTTACTGTTTCTGACACACCTACCCTAATTACCCCAGTCACTGAATCAATTTATCTCATCGATGGTCTTCCTGTCTTTTTCTGTCCCTTCACCCTTCCAAGCATGATGTCCCTCTCCAAGGACTCCTTGCAACATGCCCAAAGTATGTTAGAAGAAGCCTCAGAATCCTCGCCTCCAAGGAGCAGCCTGGTTTCACCTTCTCTAGGACAAACTTGTTTGATTCCTTGGCAGTTCATGGTATATTCTATATGCTTCTTCAACACCACAGCTCAAAGGCATCAATTCTTTTTCTATCATCCCTAGTCATTGTACAGCTGTCTGACACATAGCAGGCAATAGGGAAAACTATGGCCTGGATCCTGTGCACCTTAATCTCCTGACTGACATCGTTGCTCTTCAGTACTCTGGAGAGGTCCCTGACAGCTGACTTTGCCAGTGTAATTTCTCTTTTGATTTTCTGGCCGCTGGTACCAAGAGTGTTGATTGTGGAGCCAAGGAAAAGGAATACTACAAAGTTTAAAATTAAGAAAAATGTGTACCAGGGTTGTATTCCCTCTCCAGACCTACTCAATCTGTATGCTGAGCAAATTATTTAAGAAGCTGGACTCTGTGAAAAGGAATGTGGCATTAGGTTTGGAGGACAACTCATCAATAACCATCTGTTATACAGATGACACAACCTTGCTTGCTGAAAGTGAGGAGAATTGGAAGCACTTACAGCATGTAGAAGGTCAGAGAATTCAGCCTTCAATAAAGATTGCATCTCACTAGGCAACATCATGATAGACAAAGAAAAGATTGGAACAGTTAATAGCTTCATCTTATTTAGATCCACATGTGATCCCAGTAATCAGATCAGGAGACTTTGGATTGGGAAAGTCTGCAGTCAGGGACCTCTCCAAATTACTGAGGAGTAATGATGTGCTCCTTGTTCAGGCCACGGTCTTTTCAATCACTTGCTATACATCTGAGAGCTGGACAATGAATAAGGATAACAGAAAAAGAATTGATGCCTTTGAGTTGTGGTGTTGGAGAAGAGAACTGATTATACCATGGACAGCCAAAAGGACCAACAGCTATGTCTTAGAGAAGGTGCAGCCAGTGTTCCTTGGAGACAAAGATAATGAAGCTTTGTTTCTCATACTTTGGACATGTTGCTAGGAGAGAATATTCCTTTGGAGACATCATGCTTATAAAAGTGGATAGTCAGTGAAAGAAAAAGACCCTAAATCAGATGGATTGACACAATGACTGCAGCAATGGGCTCGAGTGTGTCAGAGTTGTGAGAATGGTACAGGACAGGACAGGGTTCAGATCTGTTGTTCATTTGGTCACTATGAGTCAACTCAGTGACATCTAACAACAACAACATAACATGTGTCAGGCACCATGCCACTTTACTTGTGTAAGTCCCACTGAAGCCTTTTCCCATTCTGGAGGCTTTGCAGGAAATACAGGAAAGCCTTCTTAGGTCAATACCAGATGAAAGAATGCAGAAAAGGAGCAGAGGTGAGTCCTCTCTAAGCACTTCTGTGTCAGGAAGAAAGCAGTCCAGCAGAGTGAGGCATCTCTGCTCTGTGTCACAGGCTGTGACTGAGGCCTCACAACCAGTCAGTCAGAGAGCTGGGCCCCAGGGGGATGCTGACTCCTCAGGAATGCTGAAGGAATGCAATGAGGGACCCACCCTTGTAGGGAGGTACTATGCAGTACCTGACTCTGGTCACGGCGCAAGCTTCACTGGGGAGCCTTTCTCTCTCTCTATGTCTCTTTCTCTGTCTCTCTCTCTCTCTGTCTCTCTCTCTCAGAAAAAAAAAGCTGGATTTTGTTTATTTGTTGTTGTTCTTTTTTCCCCCACATGAATGAATTTGAGTAGAGTAAAAAAGGAACACAAGTCTATACGACCTTCAGACATGTGCTGGGGCAGTGGGATAAAGGGTTACTGCTAGTGCTGTAAAGTCACTTGGGACTCATAGTGACCCCAGGTGCAACAGCCTAAACCCTCCTCTATCCTATGCCAATCTTATTGTCTCTGACACACTTACCCCCATTATCCCAGTGATCGAGGATCTTCCTCCCTTGTGCTGTCCCTCTATTCTCCCAAGCATGATGCCACTCTCCAAGGACTGGTCCCTCCTTGCAACATGTCCAAAGTATGTCAGACGAAGCTTCAGAATCCTTGCCTCCAAGGAACAGTCTGGTTTCACCCTCTCTAGGATAAATCTGTTTGTTCTCCTACCAGTTCATGGTCTATTCAATATGCTTCTCCAGCACCACAGCTCAAAGATATCACTTCTTTCCTTTGCAGAGAAAATTAGCTTCACTTCAACTACAAACCCTTGGCTGGGTGACCAAAAATCTACTTCTTTTGCCTCAGAGGTGGTTGGTATATAGTTCAGTCCTTTCTAAATATCTCCTGATTGCTATTAGTAAATTCTTAAATTTGTAAACAATCTTAGGGTTTGGCAACCAGTTCAGCCTATTTCATTTCACTTAATGATAAATGAGATAATTAACCAAGCAACATTTCACCCACTTTACAAATGAGAAAATAGACACTACGGTCCAGACAAGGGGGCCAAGGGGTAGAATGAAGAAGTTAAAGAATACACACGTCAACAAGAAGAGTGAATGACCCTGCCCACCCAGCAGAACTAATGGACCCTCCCCAATAAGTTCACGGTGTGACTTCCCCATTCTGCATTTTCAGAATGAGGAACCTCACCCAAGAGCTCCCCTATCCCTTGCCCCCTTTTAAAAAGCTGCTTTAAGCTTTCTCTCGTCCTCTCTGGTTCCTTCCTTAAATCTGCTAATCTAATGACTACTATTAGCAACATTGCCCAGGGTTACACAGTGAGGGTAAGACTGACACTTGAACCCTCACATTCTGACGTTGTTCTGCCCACAAAATGCCCCTCAAAAGAATAATCCACACGTTTGTAAATACAAATAAGCACTTTATTCCAGAGTATCCACTAGTGGAGGCTTTCTCCCTCTGTAGGAAGGTGGTGAGGGAAAAAAAGCCCCGAGTCCCCCCTCCCAATTGCTTTTATGGCTCTCCAGGGCGCCCCTGTTGAGATCATGATTGGTGGGTCGGGGGATCAGTCATGTGGGTCAGTTTTTGCTGGGCTGGCTACTTTGCCCGCCTTTACTCTTTTTGTGTCACGTTGTTGTTGTTGTTGTTGTT
>NW_006399782.1:13127245-13130815 GCF_000299155.1 Elephantulus edwardii | reverse complement strand
CCATCCTGACACTGCCAATTGGTCCAGTGGTGAGAATCCTTGTCTTCTTGACATTGAGCCTCAGTCCATACTGAAGGCTGCAGTCCTTGGCCCTCCGCAGCAAGTGCATGAGGTACTCCTCAGTTTCAGCAAGCAGGGAGGACAGATAAGACTTTACCCAGGGCATTCATGTTTGCCTTAAGGTAAGAATTTTTATGGCCCGCTTCTGCTTCTGGCATTAATGGGGGTTTATAAAAAACGGGGTTTATGCTGTCCCTTCAAAGTTAAGCCCAAAGTATTCACATTACACCCCAGCCACTAGCCTGTACTATAAGCCACCTACACCTACCCTTGGCTGCCAGGCTGCTTGGGACTGATTAGAGGAGGCAGCAAATGGTTTTGGTCTTCTCTGGTGGCATAGTCCAGAGGGAGTTGTGCAGGTAACCCAAAGACAATTCCGCTCTAGCTGTTCAAATCCATCAACTGCTCCATAGTAGAAAGATGGCAGTCTCCTCCTGTGCAATTTATTGTCTCTGAAAACTCACCAGAGAGGCAACTTTAAGTTGGTGCAACTGGATGGTACATAATAACAACATTTATGTGAAATATCTAGAGTAAATCCTAAAGACAGAAAGTAGAGTAAGGACTTGGAGGAAGAGGAAAAGTGGGAAGTGATTAATTCAGGGTTTCTTTGAGGGATGAAATTCTAGAAAGTGTTCTGGAATTGAACAAAAATTATGGTTGCACAACTTTGAAACTACACCTTTAAAACCACTGAATTGTACCATAAACATTTCTTAAATATGAAATCTTATGTTTTATAAATCTTACCTGTTTTAAAAATTGAAGAAGAGCAAAAAAGAGAGGCCCAAACATATCCAAGTGTCATATGAGGGGTTAAGCAAACAAGAACTCAGAGAAAGGAATCAAGAGCGTCTCTGCTCTTTACAGTCAGAGTCTCCTATGCACAGAGAAAGCCGGATGCCTGGTTTCTCGGCTCTCCTGATTGGCAGGAGTGGAGGCAGGTGTTTATGTTTTGCCTGAATGAGATTGTGAGAACTGTACACAATTAAGGTTTCAAGCTGTTACACATGGGGCATTATGAGTCAGAGTCCACTCGACAACCCTTAACAACAATTAAATAAGTGTCAAGACTTTATAGGCACAGGAAACAGTCTGGGACTAGGTTTCAATCTCAGATTCTACATTTTCTGGCAGTGTGGCCTTGAGCAGATTCATTAAACTCTCTAGGTCTCCTTTAGGAAACTTTGGTGGCTTAATGGTAAGGAATTGTGCTGCCAACACAAAGGTACATGGTTCAAATCCGTCAGCTGCTCTGTTGCAGACCGAGGGTACAGTATTTTTATAAGTATTAATAAGAGACAGAACACCAGGAATGTAGGAGAAGAACAGAGGTAAAGCAGGAGGCGAACAGTTCTTGAACAACTGAGGTGAACTGAAGCACCAACCTTAGCTTGCCTGTGTCTTCATTGAAAATTGCCAGGGAGCAAAATCACCAAGATAATTCCATGTAAATGTCGCTAAGAGCTTTCTATTGAAAACCTTCTGCTTGATTCAGGAGGGAGGGGTTAGCAAATACAATGCAAGAATCCTGTAAACTAAAAACTGCCTTTGTGTCTACCCCTGTAAACATTTAAGGATTGCCTTTAGTGCTTCAGGGTGAATTCCAGCTAGTATCAGCTTCCCTCATATCCTGACGCAGCATTTGGTTTATTACAGATATTTAGTATGAAATTTGGCTTCCCATACACCTCTGTGGAAGACAGATGGGCAATCTCCTCCTGTGTAAATTTTAGCCTCTGAGTAACCACTAGAGGCATCAGCTATGAGTCAGTTCCAACTCAGCAACCCACAAAAACAGGCCTCCTTTACTGCATCTACAAAATGGCAAAGAAGCAAATTCTCCCCTTGAGCCTCTACAAGAAAGGCCGACTGGTCAGCTTCTTGGTTTTAGTTCTGTAAGGCTCATCCTTGGAGTCAAGGATTCTGAAGTTTTGTCTGACGTACTTCGGGCATGTAACAAGAAGGGACTGGTCCTTGGAGAGGGACATCATGTTTGGGAGAGTGGAGGGACGGCGCAAGAGAGGAAGACCCTCACTGAGATAGATCGATTCTGTGAGTGGAGTGGTGGGAATGAGTGTGTCTGAGACAGCGAGGTTGGCACAGAATAGAACGGTGTTTAGGGCTTTGTACATAGGGTTGCTATGAGTCGCAAGCAACTCGATGGCACATAACAACAACAACAACAACAATATCCTTATTTATTAATCTGTTGTTTTGGAAGACAGGAATGGCTTTCCAAGTTACATATCACACCAAAGCCCTGAAAAGGTAGCATTGGTGGGGGACAGGGGGTGGGCAGGCGGTCGGTAGGGGTGCGATGTAAGGGGAGAAAATAAATCCAATGGCCAGAAGTTCAGAATGTCTGTGTGTCAGTGCATTCCTGCCTTCCACAAACCTCTCGTTGGCTGAGCATTTCCTGAACAAGTCAGGTGTGTCTAATTTGTTGTTAAGTGTTATCAAGTGGATCTCAACTCAGAGAAACCCAATGAACAAGAGATCTGAGTCTTACCCTATCCTGTGCCGTGCTCAGCTTCTCTGATATGCCTGAGTCCATTGTTGCTCACTGTGTCAATCCACCTTGTTGAGGGTCTTCCTCTCTTTCTCTGACACTCCACCTTTCCCAGTGTGATGTCTTGTTCCAAGGACTGGCCCCTCCTGACAGTTCTTTGAAGAAAAAGATAATGAAGCTTCATCTCATACTCTGGACATGTTCCTAGGAGGGACTGTTCCTTGAAGAGGGACATCATGCCTGGAAAGGGCCAGTGAAAGAGAGGAAGCCCATCACCGGATGGACTGACTCAGTGACTGCAGTGTGGGCTCCAGTGTGTCAGAGATGATAAGGATGGCACTCGATGATACCTAACTAAAACAATCGCCAGTTGGATGCCTGCTGGCACAGTGGTTTAAGCACTTGGGCACTGACTGTGCGGCTGGGGAATTGAACCTCTTAGCTGCTCCATGAGAGGAAGATGTGGCAGTCTACTCCCGTGAAGATCACCTCCTTGGGAACGCTGTGGGGAAGTTTACTCCCTCTCACAGGCTTCTATTAGTCAGAACTGATTGTTTTGTTCTAATCACCCATTAGAAGGAATGTTTTGTGACAAAAGGGCACATAATCCAAAGTAGCAGATAAGGTTAAATTGTACCTCTCTCAGCTTTTTCCCTTTCTTTTCTATACTTTTTTTGGCTGAACTTCTAGCTTTTCTATGTATTTGTGTCTCCAGGCCAGCTGTTAAGAGCAGTTTTGTACATATCAAGGATGAACTTTACCATGCAGTCGGTAAGACTTGATGAGAAGGATCCACTTCTGCAGGAGTTGATGTATTCATTCTTTTGGGTCAGAAAAGCTACTTCTGACTTGTGTGCAACAATCTTTGTAACAATGACTAACGTTACTAAGCACGAGATGACGTTGCTTTTTTTTTTTTTAGTTTTCTATTTGCTTTACATATATATTTGTTTTTGATATTTTAATGAAAATGTATTTAAAAACTTGGATTTCCATTT
>NW_006399782.1:13110618-13127118 GCF_000299155.1 Elephantulus edwardii | reverse complement strand
TTACTCTGCAGCTCTTATTCTGGACTCTTGTCATGCCAATAATACCTAATCATATATTCCCTTTATACAGTTCTCTCCCTCGTTTGTGTTAATGTCGTGTACATTATTTATCCCCTCTTTTCTTAGTTTCCCCCAATCTCCATGTCAATTATATTTTATAACAGTGGTATTATGGAGTATTTGTTTTTTTGTGACTGAGATATTTCACTCAGCATAATGTCCTCCATGGTCATCCCTTTTTTATAATAGTTTGTGAGTTCCTTGTTTTTCAATGCTACATAATATTTCATTGTGTGAATATGTCACAGCTTCTCTATCCATTCGTTTGTTGATGGGCATTTGGGTTGGTTCCAACTCTTTGCTATTATGAACAAAGCATCAATAAACATGGGTGCGCATATATCTGCTTCGGTGGCAGTTCTGGTTTCTTTAGGGTATATTCCCCATAGTGGAATTGCTGTGTCAAATGATATTTCTTTTTCCAACTTTTTTAGAAAGTGCCACACTGCTTTCCATAGTGGTTGCACCATTTTACATGCCCACCGACAGTGAATAAGGGTTCCAGTTTCTCCACAACCTCGCCAGCATTTGTTGTTTGCAGCTCTGTAGAATTTTGCTATTCTTACTGGGGTAACATGATATCTCATAGTTGTTTTGATTTGCATCTCTCTTAGAGCTAGGAATTTTGAACATTTCTTCATGTGTTTTTTAGCCATGTGAATGTTTTCTTTGGTGAAGTGTCTGTTCATATGCTGTGCCCATTTTTTCAGTTGGGTTGTTTACTTTTATCTCGTGGTGGTGCTTGAGTATTTTATAAATTCTAGATGTAAGTCCCTTATCAGACATATCACTACCAAATATTTTTTTCCCAATCTGTGGCTTCCCTTTTTATCTTGTTGGAGAAGTTTTTGATGGGCATAGGGATTTGATTCTTAGAAGGTCACATTCATCTATTTTATCTTCTCCTGGTTGTAGATTTTTCAGGATGTTTGGAAGATGGTTCATGTTGTGGATTAGGACTTCTAGAGTCCTTCCAAGCTTTCCTATAATGAAGTTTGTAGTCCTAGGTTTTAGTCCTGGGTTTTAGTCCTAGGTCCTTGATCCACTTTGAGTTTATTTTTCTATATCGTGTGAGTTTTGGGTCTTGTTTGAGTGTTCTGCAGATGGTTTTCCAATTTTGCCAACACCATTTTTTAAGAAGGCTGTCATTTCCCCACTTAACTGATTTCATCTCCTTGTCAAAAATCAATTGACCCTACATAAATGAGCAGGTTTCTGGGTTCTCAGTTCTCTTCCACTGATCTATGTGACACTGATGAGTTGAAAGCGAGAATGGTTACCCATGGTGGACAGTGTTTGGTGAAGCTCTCGGATTAACACAAGCTTGGAAGCAAGAGTGGCATCCACTCCCACAATAGCTTGCCTCCTGAAACCCTATGAACCTGTAGAAAGGATGAAAGTTATACAGGAGGTGTTCAGGACCTTCGTTCATAGGGTCGCTATGAGTCGCCTGAGACTCGATGGCACTTAACACCAACATGTGTTTATCACTGTACATACCAGTACCACGCTGTCTTGACCATCATGGCAGTGTGGTAGGATTTGAAATCAGGGAGTAAGATGCTTCCTACCTTGTTTCTCTTCTTAAGGAGTGCTTGCTTATTTGGGGTCTCTTTCCATTCCAAATGAAATTGGAGATTGCCTTTTCCATCTCGTTAAAGAATGGAATTTGTATTTGTATTGATTGTGATTGCATTCAACATGTAGATTGCCGTTGGTTGTTGTTGTTATGTGCCATCGAGTCGTTTGTGACTCATAGCAACCCTATGTACAACAGCCCTAAACTCTGCTCTATCCTGTGCCAATCAGAGCCAAGCAGACCAAAGCTCTTAACAATCTCTTCACCATCCATCCCGATGCTGCCAATTGGTCCAGTGGTGAGAATCTTTGTCTTCTTGACATTGAGCCTTAATCCATACTGCAAACTGCTGTCCTTGACCATCTGCAGCAAGTGTTTCAGGTCCATCTCAGTTTCAGCAAGCAAGTCGTCTGCGTAATGCAGATTTTTAATAGATCTTCCACCAAGCCTGACGCCACGCTTCTCCTCATAAAGCCCAGGCTCTCAGATAATCTGTTCTGCATACAGGTTGAAAAGGTATGGAGACAGGACACATCCCTGGCATACACCTTTCAAAATTTTGAACCATGCTGTGTTTCCCTTCTCTGTTCTGACGACTGCCTCTTGGTCCAAGTATAGGTTTTGCATTAGCACGATCAAGTGTTCTGGAAGTCCCACTCTTCTCAGAGTCAGCCACAATTTATTATGATCCACACACTCAAAAGCCTTTCCGTAATCAATAAAACACAGATAGACATTCTTCTGGTATTCCCTACTTTCAGCTAAGATCCATCTAACATCAGCTACAATATCCCTAGTACAACGACCCCTTCTAAACCCAGCCTGGACTTCTGGCAGTTCTCTGTTGATGTGCTGTTCCAGTCATCCTTGGATAATCTTCAGTAGAATCTTGCTTGCATGTGAAATCAATGAGATTGTTTTATAGTTTCCACACTATGTTGGGTCACCCTTCTTTGGAATGGGAATATAGATCTCTTCCAGTCAGTTGGCCAAGTGGTTGTTCTCCAGATTATTTCTTGGCACAACTTGGTGAGCACATCCAGGGCAGTATCTGTTATCTGAAATACATCAATTGGTATACCATCTATTCCAGGGGCCTTATTTTTTGCTATTTCCTTCAAAGCAGCTTGAACTTCTTCCTTCATCACCATAGGCTCTTGCTCATATGTTATTTCATTAAATCCTTCTGCGTCTACCAATTCCTTTTGATACAATGACTCAGTATATTCTTTCCATCTTATTTTAATACTTCCTGGATGATTTCATATTCTGCCTAAAGCATCCTAGTTTATAGCAACTCAAAGTTTGAATTTGTTCTTCAGTTTCTTGAGCTTAAGAAACGCTGAACGAGTTTGGCCCTTTTGATTTTCCGACTCCATCTCCTTGCACGTTTCATTTTAATATTTTGCTTTGTCATCCCGTGCTGCCTTTTGGAATCTTCTATTCAGCTCTTTAGTATCTTGAATTCTACTTTGTGCTTTGGCTTCTCTGTGCTCCAGTGCAATCATCAGAGTTTCTTCTGACATCTATTTTGGTCTTTTTTTCCTCTTCTGTCTTTGTAATGATTGTTTGCACTCTTCCTGGATGATATATTTGACATCCTCCCACAGCTCATTGGGTCTTCGCTCATTAGTGTTCAAGGCCTCAAACCTGTTCCTGTGATGGTTCTGAAATTCAGGTGGGATGAACTCAAAGTCATATTTTGGTTCCCGTGCATTCAGTTTAATTTTCCTCGGCTTCAACTTGAATTTGCATATGAGTAGTTGCCTTTGGTAGGATAGTAATTTTCACAATATTGAGTCTTCCTATTCATGAGCAAGGGAAATTCTTCCACTTCACCAGCTCTCTTTTTGTTTCTTATAGTAATTTTTTGTCATTTTCTTTGAATAAGTCTTTTGTGTTTTTAGTTAGATTTACTCCCAAGTATTTAATCTTGTGATTATCTATTGTGATAAGTTTTCCTTAGCTCCAGTTCTATATTCTCTATATTCTTGTAGAGAAATCCAATTGGGTTTTGTATGTTGATCTTATATCCTGCCACTTTGCTGAACTGGTCAACTATGTCCAGTACAAGATGACATTTCTAAGCACAAAGAAATGAATGGTATGTCTGAACAGAAACTACACACAGGGGTCTTGTAACAATGGCCTAGATTCTCCCATTTGCTCAGCAAACATCAATGGAATGTCCAATGGGTGTCAAATTCTGGGTCAAAACTCCCTAAACTACTACAGCTACCTAGATAAACATGTAGGGGGAAATATTTAAAGATGAATGTTATTGCTGAGAAACTTATTAATACAATATTTAGAGTATAGCAATAAAGTTGAAACTTAAATAAGATCTGCCTGAATCATATAGAAGGCTCGTCCTGCACAAAGTTGGCACTTCAATCAAATTGGCTCATTTGCTGGCTCCTGACACCTTGTCGCAACTTTGATGATGCAGTGGTTAAAGGACTCAGCTGCAAGCCAAGAGTTTGGTAGTTTAAACTCCTCAAGCTGCTCCAAAGGAGAAAGATGAAGTAGTTATGTCTCTGTTGTTGTTGTTGTTGTTAGGTGCCATTGAGTTGAGTAGGACTCATAGTGACCAAATAAACAATAGATCTGAACACTGTCCTATTCCATGCCATCCTCACAATTTCTGACATGCTCAAGCTTATTGCCACAGTCAGTATTTCAGTCCACATAGTTACAGGTCATCCTCTCTTTCTACATGTCTCCACTTTCTCAAGCACAATGTCCTTCTTCAAGGAATAACCTCTCCTAGCAACATGCCCAAAGCATGTGAGACGAAGCTTCATCTTTGCCTCCAAAGAGCACTCTGGCTGCATTTTCTCCAAGACATATCTCTTTATTCTTTTGGCGGTCCATGGGATCTTCAGCAGCCCTTCTTCAAAGAAATCAATTTTTCTTCTGTTATTTTTAGTCATTGCCCAGCTCTCAGATACCCAGTGGTGAGGATTTTTGTTTCTTGATGTTGAGATGTAATCCATGTTGAAGGCTGTAGTCATTGATCTTCTGCAGCAAGTCCCTCAAGACCCATTCACTTTCAACAAGCAAAGTACTGTCATATGCATAACACAGGTTGTTTATGAGACTTTTTCTAATCTTGATGTCACATTCCTCTTCATTATGTCAGTTTCTCTAATGATTTGCTCAGTGTACAGGTTGAATAAGGATGTAGAAAGGATGCATTCTTGACACATATCTTTCTTGATTTTAAACCATGTAGTGTTCCTTTGCTCTGTTCAAACATCAGCCTCTTCTTAAACTAGGTACACAATTTTGTAGCAGCGTAAGGAAGTGTTCTGAAATTTTTCATTTTTCTCAGTGTTAGCCATAGTTTGTTATGTTCCATACAGTCAAATACCTTTACGTAGTGAATAAGACACAGGCTTGGAAACCCCTGTGAAGCAGTTCTGCTCTGTCCTACAGGGTCCTTTGAGTCAGAATTGAGTTGGCAGCAATGGTTTGTGTGGATATTTTGTTCTTTTTTTCCTCTCTATTATTTACCTTTACTTAGGCTTTTATCCACTGCACCCTTTTCCTCTCATACACACCTACCTCTGTTCTACTTGTCAAAACCATATACACCCAACCATGACAATGTTATGCTGAATGAAATAAGCCAGCCACAAAAGGACATATATTGTATGGCCCCACTTATGTGGATTATCTAGAACAAACAAGTGTATAGAGACCAAAGCTTATGAGTAGTTAACCTGGAATGTATGGGAGGGAGTGGAGAAGGAAGACAGTGCTCAAGGGAACACTGAGCTTCTGCTAAGAGCGAGTGAAAAACGTAAGTATGGTTTATGATGGTGATTGAACTACATGATGAGCATAATTAATGTCCTCAAAGAGAGTAGAAAGGGCAAGTGTTTTGCTATCTACATATTTATACCTACATATATAGATATTAAATATCTATATATTTACCATTTGTTATTGTTGTTGTGAATCCTCAAGTCAGAACTGACTCATAGCTGACCCTCCAATGGGTTTTCAGAGGTAATTAATTGCCCGGGAGGAGATTGCTCGTCCTTCTCCCAAGGAGCAGCTGGTGATTTGAACCACGTGCCTTCACGATTGCAACACAGCTTCTTGCCAGTAAGCCACCAGAGCTCATATTTACTACTACTTTTAAAAAATTCAACGTCCTAAAAAATGCTTTAAATTATTTTTGCAAAGCACCAAACAAACCCATATATATCCTGCAAGGCGTCAGAACTTCTCTCACACAAGATCTTCCCCCATGTATATTAACTTTTGGGAGTGTAGCTTATTTTCTAAAGCATCAAATCAGAGTTGTGGTGGTCTGGCGGGTAAGAAGCTGTGCTGTCAATCCTAATGCAGGCAATTCAGCTCCAACAGTGGCTCCATGAAAGAAAGATGGGCCATCTCCTCCAGTGTGATGCAGTGTTTCTTAAAACCCTATGGAGGGTCAGCTATGATTCATTTCTGACTTGATGGCAATGGGTGTGAGTTGATAATAATTTCTCTTACATAGTTCTATCTTCATTGACTATGCAAAGGCATTTGACTGTGTAGATCATAACAAACTGTGGCTGACTCTGAGAAGAATGGGAATCCCAGAACACTTGATCATTCTAATGCGAAACTTATACTTGGACCACGAGGCAGTCGTCAGAACAGAGCAAGGGAACACTGCATGGTTCAAAATTGGGAAGGGCGTACGCCAGGGATGCATCCTATCTCCATACCTTTTCAACCTATATCCAGAACAGATTATCCGGGAGGCTGGGCTCTATGAGGAGAAATGTGGGGTCAAGATTGGTGGACGATTTATCAACAATCTGCGTTATGCGGATGACACAACCCTGCTTGCTGAAACTGAGGAGGACCTGAAGCGCCTGCTGCAGAGTGTCAAGGACTGCAGCCTACAATATGGATTGAGGCTCAATGTCAAGAAGACAAAGATTCTCACCACTAGACCAATCGGCAGCATCAGGATGGATGGTGAAGAGATTGAGATTGCACACAGCTTTAGTTTGCTTGGCTCCATAGTCAACAGTCTTGGCACCAGAAGCCAGGAAATTAAAAGGCGCATTGCCATGGGAAAGTCTGCTGTTAGGGACCTCTCCAAAGTGCTGAAGAGCAGTGGTGTCTCTCTGGAGACTAAGGTGCGTCTGATACAGGCCATGGTCTTCACAATCACCTGTTATGCATCAGAGAGTTGGACAATAACCAAGGAGGATAGAAGGAGAATTGATGCCTTTGAGCTGTGGTGCTGGAGAAGAGTATTGAGAATACCATGGACTGCTAGGAAAACAAACAGATTTGTCCTGGAGAGGGTTAAACCGGTGGCTCCTTGGAGGCAAGGATTCTGAGGCTCTGTCTTACTTACTTTGGACATGTTGTGAGGAGAGACCAGTCCTTGGAGAGGGACATCATGCTTGGGAGGGTGGAGGGACGGCGCAGGAGAGGAAGGCCCTCTATGAGGTGGATTGATTCAGTGACTGGGATAATTGGGATGGGAGTGTCAGAGACAGTGCGATTGGCACAGGACAGAGCGGAGTTTAGGGCTGTTGTACATAGGATCGCTATGAGTCGCAGGCGACTCGACGGCTCATAACAACAACAAAGTTCTATGTTCCACAAAATTCAAGCTGTATCACAGAACTTTTTTTGTTTGGAACATGTATTAAAGTTGTTGTTGTTATGTGCCCTCAAATCAGAACCAACTCATCGCTGGCCCTCCAGGGGGTTTTCAGAGTCAGTACATTGCACTGGAGGAAATTGCCACCTTTCTCCCTCTTGTGAATTAATTTAATTAGAAACAGATGAAATTAATTTTTACAAATTGTCTCAAGTACAGAAACCAAAGAGATTGAAGCAAACACTTAGCATTGTGTTGGTTCCAGAAAATCCTCAGGGAGATAAAGTGCTTCATTCTGCTCTGTGTGTCACTAAGCCTTATAAATCATTCCCAGGAGTCACTTCTCAGTGGACATGGTTTGGGCTCTGAAGTCACACAGATCCATGCTCCTGGCACAGTTCTGCCTTTCTCTGGTTATATGACCCTGGAAGACTTATTTTCACAATCTAAGCTCTAGTTTCCGCTACAAGATGAAATATTCTACATCCAACAAAGTGCAGAAATTATCAAACAGTATCGTTGATATCATGTGCAAGCAAGACTCTGCTGAAGATTATCTAATAACAACTGGAACAGCACAACAACAGAGAACTGTCTGATGTGCAGGCTGTGTTTAGAAGAGGCCATGGTACTAGGAATATTATAGCTAATGTCAGATGGATCTTGGCTGAAAGCAGAAAGTACCAGAGAAAAGTCTGTGTTTCATTGACAACGCAAAAGCATTTGACTGTGTGGATCACGACAAACGGTGGCTGACTCTGAGAAGAATGGGAATCCCAGAACACTTGATCGTGCTAATGCAAAACTTATACCTGGACCAAGATATAGTCATCAGAAGAGAGTGAGGAAAACTGCATGTTTCAAAATTGGGAAGGGCATGCACCAAGGATGTGTCCTCTCTCCATATATTTTCAATCTATATGTGGAACAGATTATCTGGGAGGCTGGGCTCTTTGAGGAGAAGTGTGGCATCAGGATTGGAGAAAGACTCATCAACAGTCTGTGTTATGCAGATTACACAACCCTGCTTGCTGAAACTGAGGAGAAGCTGAAGCACTTGCTGCAGAAGGTCAAGGACTGCAGCCTTAAATATGGATTGAAGCTCAGTGATAAGAAAACAAGGATTCTCACCACTGGGCCAACTGACAGCATCATGATAGATGGTGAAGAGATTGAGATTGTTAACAGCTTCAGTTTGCTTGACTCGATAATCAACACTCTCGGTATCAGCAGCCAGAAAATTAAAAGACAAATTGCACTAGGAAAGTCTGCTTTTCGGCAGAAGCCCACGGTCTGTGAGAATAAACCATCAATGCTGACCAGGGTTTGGCTGTTGGATTCTAATGTGGGATGACCAAGGATATTAAAGGAGTCTCGAAACAGTTCATGGTTCCACTGTTCTTTGACCCCCTACTCAACCATCCCTACCTCGGGCCTGTTTTCTATGCCCTTACATACAGGATATTGCCTTTTTGAAGCCTCAGTTCATCATTCAGAGTTATACTCAATATATTGTTGTTTTTGTGTACCATCCCCATAACTGACCCTCAAGTGGGTTTTCAGAGTCATTAAATCCATGGGAGGAAATTGCCCATCTTTCTCCCATGGAGCAGCTGGCAGATTTGAATGGTTCACCTTTGCATTAGCAGCACAATTCCTTCCTCTAAGCCACCAGAGCTATACTCACGCTTAACGAACTCCTGAAAGGCACCAGGCAGACTCCAGCAGGCTTTTCTATTAGTGAGCTTCATCACCAGAGATCTCCTTCATTGCTAAAGAATTACATGATTTTTTGTTTAGAGGCTTTGGTTCACAAGAAGGCAGTACACAGTGGTATGATTTAATCATGTTAGGGGAACTGTAGCAAGGTTGTCACCTCATTAATTTGTAATGTTCTCTGTGACTTCAGCTTGTGGGAAGTTCTGAGGATGGCCAAAGATGGTTCTGCCATTCGTTGCTTCCAAGGCTTGCTGATTTTTGGAAATGTCATCACTGGTGTAAGTAATGAGTGCTGTCAAGAACTTCTGCTCCTCCAGTAGCCAAGGTTTTAGATTAACTCAAAGTGGGAGCTTAAAGAAAATAGTGATACAATCACTGACTCCCTGCATCTTTTCCTTGCTTTAAGAAAAACTTTAGGTCAATGATGTTAGTTAGAGCTTAACTCTGTGTTTCTATATAATTCCGTAATTTATTAACTAATTTGAAAGTGGGAATGGCATCTACTTCCTAAATAACATGCCTCTGTAAACTCTATGAACTTTGATAAATGTTGATAGTTGTAGAGGGGCTTCAGGCCTTTTGTTCATAGGGTTGCTATGAGTCGTGAGCAACTCAAAGGCAATCAACAACAACAATTAACTGATACACTTGAATAAAATAGACATTCTCCTCTCAATTTCAAATGTTATTGTTGTTAAATGCCATTGAGTTGTAGATGACTCATAACGACCCTATGGACGAAAGACCTGAACACTTGTATAACTTTCATCATTTCTCCAAGGCCGTAGAGTTTCTGGAGTCAAGCTATTTCCGAAGTGGATGCTACTCCTGCTTTCAACCCTGTTTTAATCCTGGAGCTCCACCAAACACTGTCCACCATGGGTAACCATTATCGCATTTGACACATCAGTGTCACAGTGTTTAGCATCACAGCAACCATGAGTTACCTCTGTACAGCAGATGAAAGACAAATGCTATACCACTAGAAGAATGTTTGACCAAAACCAATTAAAACCAGGCCTAAGGGCTGCAGATTAAAATCACCCACCTTTGCCTTGATAGCAAAACTTTCTACCCACTAGGCCAACAGAGCTCTCTTCTTGTTGTTGTTAGGTGCCTTCAGTCACAGACGACTCATAGTGGCCAATGAACAAAAGACCTGAACACTTGTATCATTTCTCCAAGTTCATAGAGTTTCCGGATGCAAGCTATATCAGAATACAAGAATCTAATAGAAGCCATGCCCCGCTCCCTGGTTAATAACCAAACACTCACACTTCAGTGTTTCTTCTTATTTTATTTTCTCTCTACTTTATAGTGTTTATTCTTATTTCACCTTAGTTTGATTTCCATAAGACTTTTGTGAAAGTTCCAGGGAGCAGAAGTTTGCCTCTTTCTGGTGTTGTCATATGGAAAAGAGCATTGGAAAATGAGAATGACTCAGAGGCCAAGTGGTGACAATATGGTAGCATATAAGGAACATGAACATAGCTGATGAGTCAGAAGATCTTATTCCTGGCCCAACTCTGCCTTGGTCTTCCTGTGTGGCTCCACAAGGCCAAGAGTTCTTAGCTATTAAATACAGAAGTTAAGAAAAATAACCACCGAAATGCCTCCTAGCTGGAGTGTTCGATTGTGCTCTGGTAGTGAGAAGAATAACCAGAACTGGTTTGCATGTTACAACCCAAGAATTTCGGTGTAGGGGCTGTAGGGGCCAAGAAGAGGGGATTTGCCTTCAGATAAAAGGTCGTTTGAAATTCAAGCCCCATGGGCATTATGATCTGATATTGTTTGAATCTTTTCTTAAAGGTAAGACAGAGCAACCCAAGGAAGTAAAAAACAAACTCACTGTCCTAGAAAGAGCTCAATCAGGCTTCTTCCAAAGCTATAAATCTTAACCAGAGACTACCTTCTCTTTATCCCATTGTTAGCACGAGGAGGATTTGAACTGCCAACCTTTTGGTTGGTAATCTATCACAAAAACTTTTGCACTACTGGAGCTCCTTAACACAAGCAGTCAAATCAGCTGTTATCAGTTCTGACTCAGCAGCTCTCCACTGCTTTCTGAAATGGTAAATACTTATAGGTGGAGACTGCTAAACTTTCTCTTTTTAAGTGGCAGGTGGATTCGAACACCTACCTTTCAATTAGCAGTGCAATATACCACCAGGGCTTCACCACCAGGGCTCCCTAATACAAAGAAGAAAGCAACTAATTAATAAAATGGAAGTATCTGCTTGATATCTCAGTAAGTTTGTCAGTGTCTTAAGGAGATTCCCTTCCTCCATTTCCCCACCCCCTTTCCCAATCCTAAAATATACGCAGCTAGAATGACGGACTCACCCTGTCCCTCCTCCCCAGATGTGTGGCATCGCCCTGACGGCAGAGTGCATCTTTTTTGTATCTGACCAGCACAGCCTTTACCCACTGCTCGAAGCCACCGATAATGATGACATCTTTGGGGCTGCCTGGATTGGCATGTTTGTTGGCATCTGCCTCTTCTGCCTGTCCGTTCTAGGCATTGTGGGCATCATGAAGTCCAACAGGAAAATTCTTCTGGCGGTAAGACCATGAGAATCTTTGCCATTGTCTTCCTGATCCATTTGGATTGTTTCTCCTCCACTGAGCACAGTGCTTTGGCTTTTGGTGGGAGAGGCGGGGCACGCATGGGGAGGCGGGCAAGGAGGAAAAAGTCTCTGCAAAGATTGGAGACAAGCAAGGTCTGGCCATTGCTGAGTCCAGAAGATTCCAACACAGTAGAACTAAAAAATTCAACCCCATCGTGTGTTTTCCAAGCATGTACTTCATCAACTGGTTTACATGTGTCTGTCATGGAAGAGTGACATGCTACATAAGCCAAAGAAGAAAAGCTGAAAACTTGTTCGTAAGACTTTTCTAATGAATTACCACATTTCCTCTGGGTGATAGTGCTATTAACTGTCATCTTGACAGCTCTGACTCATAAAAACCCTGTATACAACAGTTCAAAAGACTGCCCAGTCATGAACAATTTCCTCATCATTAATATGGCTTCATCTGTATTAGCTAGCTGTTCTGAATGCCTTTCAATCTAGTGTCTCATCTCCTGTCACTGTGTCAGCCTGCTGTGATCCATAAGATTCATTCTGGCTAATTGTCGTAGAAGGAAATCACCAGGCCTCTCTTACTCGTTTGTCTTAATCTAAAAAGCTCCATTGAAACCTGTCCACCATTAGTGACCTAGTTGGCATTTGAAATACTGGAGGCAAAACTTCCAGGATTTTAGCAACATGCAAACTACGACAGTACAGCAAACTGAGAGATTGCTGGTAAATCGTTTAAACTATTATTTTAATATTAATTGAGAATTGATATAGCAGGGTATTGGCCTAGTGGTAAGAAGCTGCGCTGCAATCCTGAAGGTACATGGTTTGATCCACCAGCTTCTCCACTGGAGAACAGGCAGCCTCCTCTTGTGTTATTATCTGCCTCTAAAAAGCCACTGGAGGGTCAGCTATAGATTGGTTCCAACTCAATGGTACACACAACAAACTACAAAATGGCTTGAATTTTTTTAAGAGAAAACAAGAGGCTTTTCCAAGATTTTTCAGCTTCAGGCTGATGACCATGGTGAAGGCAGAACTAAGCATTACATCTGCCATGCAAGGACCATTGAGAAGAAAACCTTGCAAAGTGTCACTGCAAGGAATAGCCACAGCCCTTGACTGCCTGTGGAAGCTCTCTGCACTCCCAGAGAGTCTTCTGCTTCGAACCACAGACAGCAAGATAGTGTCTGCCCTTCCAGGCAGAAGTGCTGAGAAACCTCAGTCTAGACCTCTGCTCCCTGCCCCCTTCTCCAGGACTACATTTTATCATGCAGCCCTGAGAAACTAAACAACAGCTCCCCACCCCTAAAAAGGCTGCTCAAATGCTATAGGACCTGAGTCCCACCTTTAAAGAACAGGTCCAGCAACTTAAGATGCCTGTTGGTTTACCTCTACCTTTGTCCTGATAACAGTTACATTTTCTAATTCTTCAGTGTGAGTTCTTTAAAAAACTGCTTTTAAGTTGGAAAAGTACTTACTTTTAAAGGGTGGAAATGGAAAAAAGAAAAAAAGGGAGAGGAGAGACAGCGGCCCGTTTCACTGTGGGGCTCAGCCATGAGAGCTTGACCCAGCCAGATCAGAACTCTTCAGATTCTAAGGGAGTGTTCTCCATCTGCAGGAAAGGTGCACCCTCCACACGGAGGAAAGATTTCAGCAAAGTTCTTAACAAGGAACAAGACAACATCTAGTACAGGTCACAAAGCACTGTATGAGATCTCTGCATATGTTCCTGCTGTTAACACCTCAGCCAAACTGTTGTTCAGAAAAGCAAAGGGTCCTGCTTAGAGATGTCCCCACTACCCAGGGGACAAAACCATTTTCCTTGTCCCTTCCCACTGAGAATAACCATAGTGCCACTGTCGCAGAAGGTCGCTGGGGGCAAAAACATATGTATAAGGCAAAGACAAATTACATTGGGAAAGTCTGCTGTCAGAGACGTCTCCAGAGTATTGAAGAGCAATGATGTCTATCTGGAGACTAAGGTGTACCTGATCCAGGCCATGGTCTTCACAATTACATGCTATGCATCAGAAAGCTGGACAATGACTAGGGATGATAGAAGGAGAATTGCTGCCTTTGAGCTGTGGTGTTGGGGAAGAGTACTGAATACACTTTGGACTGCTAGGAGAACAAGCAAGTTCATTGTAAAGAGGGTGAAACCAGGCTGCTCCTTGGAGGCAATGATTCTGAATCTCCATCTGACATACTTTGGGCATGTTGCATGGAGGGACCAGTCCTTGGAGAGGGACATTATGCCTGGAAAAATGGAGGGACAGAACAAAAGAGGAAGACGCTGGATGAGATGGATTGACACAGTGACTGGAGTAATGGGGATTGGTGTATCAGAGACAATAAGGTTAGCTCAGGATAGGGCAGGGTTCAGAGCTATTGTACATAGGGTCACTACGAGTCTTAGGTAACCCAATGGCACATAGCAACAACAACAACAAACAAAGATATATCCCTAAATATTTTCCAGCTAGAAATTGGAGCAGTGTCATGTGCACACACACACACACACACACACACTCTCAGTAATCACAGCACCCACTGAGTTCTATTCTACCCACTGATTCAGTGGGACGATCTGGAATGGGACTGTGATCAGAGAAGCTTCTGAACAAATAGTTGTATACCTGAAGGCTATCCTCTTTGATGAGAGCAGGATACTAGTCAGGCAGGAAACAGATATTAAAACACAACCCAATCCTTCTTTTTTTCAATCTCTGTACTTGTAAATTTTCAGGAAGCTTATTTTTTTTTCTTACATACCTTTGACCATTATGTCAGGAGGGGCCATTCTTTGGGAAAAGACGTCATGCTGGGAAAGAGAAAAGGTCACAGGAAGGGGAGACAACCCTCAATGAGACAGAGTGACACTGGGACTGTAACAATAAGTTTAAGCATGTCAGAGCTTGTGAGGATGGCAGAGCATGGGACAGGGTTCCCATCTGTTGTTCATAATGTCCCTATGAGTCACAGTTAACAGCATTTAAGAACAGCAACATTTTTTCAGAAAATTTCCCTTGATTAGGAGGGAGTTACATGGCTCTGCACAGTGCCTAATTCACCTGATCTCACCAGCTGTTGTGTACACCCACCCACACACACACACACACACCCCACACACACCTACACACACTCCCACACACATCCACACCCCCACACACACAACTGTTCATTTTCTTGCCTTTTTAAGTTAAAATAAAAATTCAGGAAGTTAAACTGAGAGAGCTATGCATTCAGGTCTCACTTGTTCTCTAGAGAAATGAAGAGAAGATAATTGAGCTGTTTGCCACCTAACACCAACTCTTGCTCCAAACAAGTGATCAGTGAGGGTCTGTTAAATAATTACGTGAATGATTGCATGTTTGTACTTAAAGATATTTCTGTGTATTACATGCGGGGGGTGGGGTGAAGGTAATAGTTGTTTGAGAGAGGGAAGGCTCTCTTTGAAGGTAAATGCAGTACTTCTCGTGTGTTTCTTTTCCAGTATTTCATTCTGATGTTTATAGTCTATGGCTTTGAGGTGGCATCTTGTATTACAGCAGCAACACAGAGAGACTTTGTAAGTACGTTCTCAAAAGGTACAGGGGGCAAGTGTTAATATGAATAATCATGGGGGGGTTGTACTTAATTTACATTTGTTTTTACAATTGAAGGTTTGTGACAACTCTGCCTTGAGCAAGTTTATTGCTGTCATTATACTCTACTCACGTTATATCACTGTATCACATTTTGGTAATGCTTACAACAGCGCAAACTTTTTCATAATTCTCCTGCATACTTGCTAAGCTATAGCCCAATGCTGTCAAGTCAATTCCAGCTATGGAAGGAGACTGCTTTTCTTCCTCTCAAGGAGCATCTGGTGGTTTCGAACCACTGAACTTTTGCTTAGCAATCTACTGGCCATGAACTGTGACTTAATAGGACTATTTAAGGTAACCATAACTTTTATAAGCACCAGGGGAAAAAACGAACCCAAAAAATGTGACTCACTCCCCTATCATGTGCCTTTTATTGTTGTGGTATGGAACTTAACTTGCAATTATCTTCAAGGCATGCCTGATGTTAAAAACCCAAACCAAGCTCTCTGTCCTCAAGTCAGTTCCTACTCAGAGTGGTCCTCTAAGACAGAATGATACTGCCCTATAGGGCTTCTAAGGTTGTAAACTTTACAGACACAGACTGCCTTCTCCCTCACTTGAGCAACTAGTAGGTTTGATCCACCAACTTTTCTGTTAACAATCACGTTCTTAGCAGATACACCCCTGGGGCTCATAATATTACAGTAGCTCTCAGGCAATAAACCCTTGGTAGACTCCAGATGCTGGCATTGACTTCAAAGTAAAGAGTTTGGTTTATGTGTCTAGCATATGAATATATATCAGTATGTTGTTGTTATGAGCCATTGAGTTGACTACCACTCATAGCAAGTGTATACACAAAAGCCCTGGACCCTGCTCTATCCTGAGCCAATCTCACTATCTCTGACACACCTATCCTCATTACCCCAGTTACAGTGTCAATCCCTCTCATCTGGGGTCTTCCTCTCCTGTGCTATCTCTCCACCCTTCCAAGCATGATATCCTTCTCCAAAGACTGGTTCCTCCTGGTTACATGCCCTAAGAATGTCAGACAGAGGCTCAAAATCCTTGCCACCAAGGAGCAGGCTTGGTTTCACCCTCTCCAGGACAGACCTGTTTGTTTTCTTGGAGGTCCATGATAAATTCAAAACTTTTCTCCAGAACCACAACTCAAAGGCGTTAATTCTTCTTCTGTCATCCTTGGTCGTTGTCCAGCTCTCTGATGCATAGCAAGTAATATATAAAATTTCATTTAATCCTGTTAGTGATGCTGATCCCAACATAAGGAACTACCATCAGCTGATGTGTTTGAAATCACAGAAGCCATGGAAGCTTCATATCTAAGTT